>NC_056627.2:239521318-239821318 GCF_002870075.4 Lactuca sativa
GGACTAAATGTTTCATCATAGTCCAGTCCATATTGTTGTGAGAACCCTCAGCCACCAAACGAGCCTTGTATCTTTCAATTGATCCATCTGTGTGTCGCTTTAATTTATAAACCCACTTGCAGGAAATGGGTTTTATATCTCTTGGTCTTGGTACCAGTTCCCACATTTGATTCTGCTTTAAGGCTGTAACTTCTTCTTCCATTGCCTTCTGCCAATCTTTATTCTTAATTTCTTCTTCATATGTCTCCGGCTCTTTAACACCGTCTTCTAAAATGGCCGCATTAGCATACTTGGGATTAGGCTTTCGGATTCTTTCCGTCCTTCGAAGTTGTGGAGTCGGCGTCTCCCTTTCACCGACATCACTTGTTTGAGTTACTTCTTGCTCAATGACATCAGTGTCGCTCAGATCTTCAGGTGTATCAACAGTTGACCAAATGTGTACAGTTTGCTCCCTCATCTTTTGTTTTAAAACTTCTTCAATATTTTCCGAGTCTGGTAATACTTTCTTCTCTGAGGACCACCATGAAGATGCTTCATCGAACACTACATCTCTTGAAGTGTAGCATCTTCCGCTTGTTGGATCACAACACCTCCATCCTTTTCTTTGATTGTCGTATCCAACAAATATACACCTGACTGCTTTCTTGTCAAACTTGCTACGTAAATGGCTAGGTACAAATACGTAGCAGACACAACCAAATACTCGAAATTAGCTAACAATAGGATTCATGTTCCATAGTGCCTCAAATGGTGAGATGAAACCTAACCTTGGTTGGGGAAGTTTATTGATCACATGGGCAGCAGTTCGCATTGCTTCAGCCCAAAATCTTCCTGGGACATTCGTCGCGTGTAGCATGCTTCGACAAATTTCTGCAAGATGTCGATTCTTTCTCTAAGCTACACCATTTTGTTGAGGTGTGTTGGCACATGTGAATTGGTGACGTATACCACATTCTTTCAGATAGCGATTGAATTCTTCCGATGTGTATTCTCCTCCATTGTCTGAGCGTAGACACCGAATCTTCTTTCTCACTTCTCCTTCGACCGTTGTCTTGAATTCTAGAAACTTTGAGAATGTTTCATATTTTTCTTTCATGAAGAAAACCCACACATATCTCGAATAATCATCAATGAACATCACCATGTACCGCATCCCACTAACTGATGTCTGCTTGACTGGACCGAACACATCCGAGTGAATTAAATCTAGTGGCTTCTTTGCTCTAAAATTTGACTCCTTGTATGGTAATTGATGAGCTTTACCATACTGGCATCCAACACAAACAATATATGTTTTGACTTCAAGTTGAGGTAAGCCTTTAAGCATGGATTTCTCCATTATTACCTTCAACTAGTGATAGCCAACATGTCCCAATCGTGCATGCCATAGATCAGATGTCTCGTTCTTTCGAGTCTTCTCTACATATGCAGACTCCGCTGAGAGTACATAGACAGACTCCACTCTCCGTCCTTCCATTGTTGGCATTTATGATATTTTAAGATCTCGATAGACTTTCACATATTGTGGGCCAAACAAGACGTAGTTTCCTGACGACGTTAGTTGCGATACCGACAACAAGTTCTTCCTCATACTTGGCACGTGATAGACATTATGTAGTGACACCATGTGTGACAATCCAAGTTGTCCCGTTACATTTCCCCGTTACCGTTAACGGAATATTCCACTGTATAAAAGTTCCGTTAATTAAAGGGCGTCAGTTTAATAAACATTTCCATTTGATTACCTTTAACATGCCGTTAAGTCGTGATGAAAGGAAATAAAAACACAGGACACACATTTTCATTCAATTGGAAATTGTCAAGTTTTATTATTACGACCACTAAATCGGGTGCGACCAAAAGCCCCGTTTAACGGCAGTAACGGGTAAAATTCCACTGAGCCCCGACTGTGAAACCTATATATGGGTGAGTGGAGTCCATTGGAGACTTTTTACACTCTCTCTCTAAACTCTCTCTAGACCCGTTTTCGCCCCGAATTCGTAACCAAACGCTTCCAAATTGTAAGTCCGCTTACCCTAGCGTATTCTAAACGTATTGAATCATGTTTATAGCCCAAAAATCATCCAAGAAGGCATGGTATAAGGAGTTTACGGCCCAGGAACATTCTAGGGCCGTAAACCCCTAAAATGGTGCAAACATGCCTCTAAACTTGTCCATAAGCTTGGAAATAATTAGGGGATATAGCCTAGGGGTGTTTAAACATTAAAATGCATGATTTTAGGACTCAAATAAGAGTTTACAGCCCAAGCACAAGCTTAGGCCGTAAACTCCTCAAAATCATGTCAAAAGTGCCCCAAAACACTCCCAAACTCATCCTAGGGCTTATTACATAATTTAGGGACTTATCCTCTTGAGTTTAGACCCTTGAAACACTCCAAAATGATTTAATGAAAGGAGTTTACGGTCTAGACATGGTCAAGGCCGTAAACACCCTAATTCATGCCCAAAATTGTAGTTTTTGCCCCCCGAATGACCATAGGCTATTTCTATAAAATGCTAGAAAGGAATTAAGGGCTTAAACACAAGGAAAATGAGGGATTTCTTGGAGTTTACGGCCCAAGAATTATCTAGGCCGTAAACTCCCCAAAACCCCCTCAAATGTTGGTTTTAATCACCCAAAATAGCATCAAACTTCATAAGAAAATTTTAGGAAGGCAATAGGGGCTTAACACTTAACTAAACTCAAAGATTGAGAGTTTACGGCCGTAAACTCCCTTGGGAGAGTTCCTAGGCCGTAAACTCCAATAACATACCCTTAGAGGCCTCAAACCCACTCATGCCTTTGAGGAAAAATGCTTAGAATAATTCAATGAACAAGCTAGAAGCATCAAACACCCAAGAATAGGACCTTGGGAGTTTACGGCCGTAAACTCCCTTAGGTTAGGCCGTAAACTTCTTGTTTGGTCCATGTTGTTGTTTTAAATCCATTTACACACTTGATATGTGAGTATAGCAAAGTCCCACAACTAATAGGAGACCCTTAGCACCCTTAAACGCTACCCGGGACCCCAAACACTCAACCAAAAGTGTTTTCCACTCCTATGAGTGTGTATAATTGTTTAATTAGTATATTATATGCTAATTGTATGTGAACATATGTTATCATATGTTAAAAATAGGTCCTTATGTGTGTTCAAGTCCTTGCGTAACCCCGAACGCCCAAACGACACTTTCGTCGGACCTACTTACACCAGGTGAGTTCATACCCCTGAATTAACCTTTTAAAGACTTTTAAATGTTTTATAGGGGGGATTACAAGTTAAACATGCCAGTTATCATATCAATCACATGTGATTGATAACCCGCATGCACAAGATTTTACCACTGTACACTGTTTTACCGAGTAGGACATTGTAAATGACTTTCAAAAAGGGTTTTTTAATTGTTCAAGTTCTTACTTTCATAGCTTATCAAAGATTCATTTTCAAACTGATTTATAAAAGATTCCCAAAGATTTCTAAAGGCTTTCACACCTATTTTATCAAAGAATACAAATGCGATTTTTCTGAGTAATAAAGTCTTCAAAGGTTTTCATGAATACTTTTAATTGTTAGATACCGCTGCTTCGCTTATACTTATTTTATACTCCTACTCTGTAAGGCTTTCGCTTATACCTGAAGTCACTTATACTTGTTGACACTTATACTTATTCACCCTCTCACTTAGTGATATGAGTCTACTTTACTTATACTTGATACGCTCTTACTTCACCTGTGGTCATCTCCACTTCGCGATGCGCTTATACTTATTCAACACTTATACTTCACTTGTGACCGCTCCTACTTCGAGATGCGCTTATACTTATTCAACACTTATACTTCACTTGCGACCGCTCTTACTTTACTTATTGCCGTCTCCACTTCGCGATGCGCTTATACTTAATCAACACTTATACTTCACTTGCAACCGCTCCTACTTTACTTGTTAGACACTCCTACTTCACGAGAATCACTTTTACTTGATACCCACTCAAGCATAGTTAGATGTATGTCTGTGCTTGTGTAGACGCATATAAATAATGGTTGAAGGACTTAGGAAGGTTGTTCGCCCTATTTCCTTTTCTTCGTTGAGATGTGGTCTGGTGGGATCGGATGTCCATCCGAAGTTCGTTTACACTTTCATTAGACATATGGGTCACTTCAGTCAATTCAGTTAAGAGTCTCTACCTCTATTTTACACTTTCATTAGAAACCCACTATTGGGAAGTCTCTACCACTAGTTCAGCACTTTCATTTGAAACCCACTATTTGGGATGCATCTTCAGGACACGGCCTTCTCCGTCGTCTAGTTGGTAACCAAAGTCTCCTGTAGGGAGAGCGGACATTGTGTGTATAGATCTATACAGGATTGACACCCCCGCACCCTGACTGCTAGCTACAGTCCACGGCTCACCAAGCCAAGGGGTGACAAATGTCACATTATAAAGATGTTTGTAGGGCGTCTGGAACTCTAGTCAGTATGGTTACGAGTATCCTAGGGTTACCTTAAAATTTATGGCTTTAAGGTAACGGTATTTTCGTCAGCAATTTACACTGTATGCTGATGTCACTTTCCGAGTAACACTGTTTCGACCTTGCTAGCTGTATCTTTCATTTGATACTGTCTGGGGTCTGTAGTCTTTGTTTTGGCCTTACTAGACGTATCTTTCATTTGATACTGACTGAGGCCTGTAGTCTTTGTTTTGACCTTGCGAGATGTACCTTTCATTTGGTATCGTCGTCGGTCTATATTCACTGTTTTAGACCTTACTAGTTGTACCTTGCAATTGGTACCTTCTGGGGTCTGTGTCTCCACGTTGTTAGACTGAACCAGGCGTGTCGTTAATCCGATACCCTCCTGGAGTCTATGATTCTTTGCCTTAGTCAGCAGTCCTCACTGCTGAGGCATATGTTATTCCCTAATATCTCTTGCTTTCTTAATAATCAAATTTAGTATTTTGATAATAATAGCAATTAAGGGAAAACTACCTCTTACCACAATGCACTGAACAGTCTTGGTAGAAGGCTGCTTTATTTAAAGAAAATATAGGATTTTCTGGAAAGAACACTGATGCACTGAAACCACCTAAACTACTACTTGTTAAAGTTATTTGACTAAATGACACTAAATACTTATGAACTCACCAGCATTTGTAGAAATGCTGATACTTGCTTTTCAAATAACTTGTAATCTCAGGTCAGCAATTAGACAGGTACATCCCCGGAGCTGCTGATGAAGATGGCTTAAGTACCTTGTTGCACTTTATATATGTTGCTTGTATTACTTTGATACTATGTAATGTAACCATGTAAAATTATTCAATTAATGCAATGTTTTGTTGTACTTTGATTGCTATATGCATGTGTTGTGATACTTGACATGACGTCATCCACCCCAGAACGTTTCCGCCGTTCCGGTTTTGGCATGATCGTTGTTTTTCCAATCTGAGCAATTGGAAGTCGTGCATTGTTGGCTGTAAGTACCATGCGACTCCTTTTGTACTCCTTCACATCTTGTAGTTTGTTCTGATCACCAGTCATGTGATTGGAGCATCCTGAATCAATGATCCAGTCATTCTCATAGTTGATACGCTCTCCCATCATTGCCATGAGTGCCAACTCGTTTTCTTCTATGGCACATAATGCCTCAGCATCCCATTCATCCTCTATTTCCTTTTTGGAAGTTACAACATTGCTTTCCACAGACTTTTTCTTTGACCAACAATCCTTGGACATGTGGACCCACTTTCCACAGTTGTTGCAGTTGCCTTCGAACCTCCTCCCCCGGGAACTCTTATTGTCGGTCTTTTGAGATCTCCATGGTTGTGACGTTCCTGGTTGACTCTTCCCTTTGTCCGCATTTTTGTATCCTTCTTTAGAAGGTGGCTTGAAATTCCTCCGAATTTTACTTGTGTAGAGTGCTTCTTCTTCACTCTTCACCGTGATGCCTCCCATTTGCTTAGCCATAGCTTCTTGGCTGGCCAACAAATTCTCAAACTCTACAAGTGATGGTTGAACGGGCCATCCTTGTATAGCAGTAACAAAGCTTCTATATTCCGGCCTCAGTCCATGGATAATGATCCTGTTCATTCGAGGTTCTGCAATGACGAATTGCGGATCTAGTTCAGTAATCTCCCGACATATCGACTTGACCTTGTGGAAATATTGAGCAATCATCATGTCACGTTGTGAGATTGATAATAGCTTGTTCTCAAAAAGTTGTAGTCTCGTATCATTCTTCTTTGAGAAAAGCATCACAAACGTGTCCCAAGCTTCTTTCGGGGTGTTCTCATCCCGAATATGCTCCAACATCTCTTCTTCGATTGTGGTCTTCAATGCAAACATTGCTTTGCCTGCTTTGATTTTCCATTTGCGCAAAGCACCATTAACGTCTTCCTTTGGTGGTGTAGTTTCGCTTCCACCAACGACCTCCCATAGATCTTGTCCTTGTAAGTAGGACTTCATACATGTTTCCCACGTTTTGTAGTTGTTGTTGTTGAGTTTCTTGATTCCTCTGACGACTTGGAGATCACCCATCGTGTTGGCAGTACCTTGGTAATACCAAACAAACTAGTTTCAACACTAAACTTGAAGAGTCACAAACTACTCACGATACAACGAGAACCACTCGTTCTCACTATCAAGAAACCTTGCTCTGATACCAGATTGTTGAACACGACTCTTTGTGTGGGAAACAACAAGACTTTTATTATGACACTTAAGAAGAACTTACACTTTGTGAGACTACAACACACTTCGCTTTCTTTGAGGCTTTCTAGGATGGTTTGGAGCAAATGAGCTCCATACCTATTTATAGGCCTCTTAGGAAGGTTCTAGATACTAGCATACACTTACTACATACTAGATAACTCTAGAACTATCTAACATACTCTACATGCTTCCATATGTTTCTAGAACATTCTATCATGTTCTGGAGAGGTCTAGGTTGCTCTAGTGTCTTCTAGAATGATCCATAACCTTCCAGGGTCTTCCATGTCATTCTAGAGTATTCTAGACTCTTCCGGTATATTCCAGATTCTTCCATAGTCTTCCATAATGTTCTAGAATCTTCTAGAGCATTCTAGAACAAGCTAAACTCTTCTAGATAATATTTGTTCTTAACTCGATACTTGTTTATTTTCCTAACTATACAGAAGGAGCTCTTAAAAAAATCTTGGTGAGATACAAGCCAAACCCAAAACTCTACTCACCTTTTTTTAAGTAAGTTACTTAGTTTAATATATTAGTTTTTGATCTTTTTTATGCTCGTTCTTTTATGAAACCTACATATAATTCCTTTTTCCTTGTTTCACAAATTGATGCTAAAACCTTTCTTTAGAGTAACTAAAAAGCTTGATGAGTTATCTATTATTTTATCATTGTTATTAAAGAAAGATTATGAGTCGTAGGATAGTTTGCAAATTATATAATTGCCAAAGGAAATGAAGGAAATAGGAAGGAAAACATATGGGGAAAAAATTAAAAGATTAGAAGGTATAATTAATTACTTATAAAACCATACCTTTTTTTATAAAATTTTAGTTTTTTATAAAATATCTTTTAGTACATAAATCAACATTGTGATTTTGATATGTATATGTTTTTAGGATAATTTGGTGGAATCATCTTCAAAGCCAAGTATATCATCAGTTCCAACATTGAATATGGCTCTATTTTCTGTGACCACGAATTATTAATGGGGACAAAACTTAGAGGCTTTCTCCATTATGTCCTAACTATTTATATATTTTCCCTCATTTATCTTTCCCTTTCATTTTCTTAGATTTGTTCATCATACACTTTTTACACATGATTTATTCTACAAACATTTTATCTAAGGAAAATAGGGCCTAACTTTTTATGCTTTTGAATCCATATTTTAGCTAATTATTAATATTTATCAATCACTTGTTTCATGAGTAGATGCAGGACAATATCAAATTTTTCAATAATATTTTAGGGATCAAGCGGGATGTGCAGAGTTGACAGCGGTTTTTGAAAGCTACGATTGCTGATCAGGTTCTGAAGTCATACGGAAAATAGTTATTAGACTTATCCAAGTGGGAGACTGTTGGATTAGTGTCTAAGTCCATAACTATTTTGGTATGTACTTGACCCGATTATGAGCATGGTCCTTTTGGGTTGCCTTCACCATAGCAATATGTAGGATGATTTAAGGAGAGAAAGGTTTAAATATGATTTATTAATATATTATGAGAATAATATATTAAAGGAGAAATCATATTGTTTAATTAATATTAGTCAAGAATTAATTGATAATTAATTTTGTGGCTAAAAGAGATTAATTAAATTTAGGGGACTGGACTACAATTATTGGATAATTGAGTTATTGGGCTAAGGAATGCTAAAGGAACAAGGGGTGAACGAAATTATGATGGAAGCCCATCATATTTTCGTCCATGGCCTTATCCAGAAGGTTCCATGGACTGCTTAGAGTTTAAGCTGTCCATTAGGGTTTTGACTGAAACCCTAGCAGCCCACACAAGTATATAAAGGACCCCTTAGGCTCCAAAAACGTGTACAACAGATTCTCTAGGGTTTCCAGCCGTTTTTGGTGCCTCCCCTCTCTTCTCCTCTTCATCCAAGTTGCATAAGGTGTTTGTGACTCCATTAGAGGTGCAGCACTTGAGGCACTAAGCTTTCTAAGGCCAATCCAAGCAAGGAATTGATTGTTATTGCTATATATCAATCAAAGGTAATTATATAAACCCTAATTCAGTTTATAATATGTTAGATCTAAGTTTATTAGTCTTGGATTCAAAGCATGTACAATAGAGAAACCAAGATCCAACCATTAGGGTTTGTATGAGCACATAGGATTGTTCTTATGCCTAAAACCCATCAGTGGTATCAGAGCCTTCATTGGTTTCAGTTGTATGTGATGCTTAACTATTTTATTTACTGAAATATCGACTTTTGGTCCCTGCCCGACTCAACTCGGCGAGTCAGTACCTGGACTCGGCGAGTTGGCCCCTACTCGGCGAGTCCAGGCCTGACTCGGCGAGTATGTTCGTCAGAAAGAGGGATTTTCGAGTTTGGGCTGCTGTTTTGACTTGGACTTGATGCTTAATTTGTTTTATGAAGTTAAAATCCGAATTTTATCTAAATTAAGTGTTTATCCTTGCCAAAACAAAAGATAATTTCAAATCTTTTAAATAATAGTTTCTTTATATGATAAATATGGATTATTTAAATTTTTTGGTAATTATCTTATGAATACAATGAGATTAGGTCAAATATAGATAATCACCAAATTAATTGTTTAATTTATGTTATTTGTTATTTGATCCCTTATGTTTTGAAAAGTTTCAAAACTTGCCCTCAAATTTTGGAATTTAAATTTTTTAATTAAAAAGTTTAATTTTGAAATATTTAAATTCTAAACCCTAATGTTTTGAAATGTTTCAAAACTTGCGCTCAAGTTTTTGGAATTTAAAAGTTAATTAAAAGGTTAATTTTGAAATGTTAAATTCTAAAACCCTAGTATTTTGAAAAGTTCAAATCACGCCCTTATGGTTTTATTAATTAATTAAAGTGTATAATTAAAAGTGATTTAATAAACCCATAAAGTTTTGGTTTACATTTAATTAAATTAAAAGTATAATTTTACTAAATTAAACCACCTAGTATTTTAAAAGTGTAAAATACACCCTATACTATATATAACATTAAAAGTCTAATATTATATATGTATGAGTAAACAGTCAGTCTTACCGTTAGTAGGCCTCATTCACGAAGCTGGTCTATAAGGGGTGTTTAAGGAAATTGCCTATAAAATGGCGATTGAATGGGTATCCACTCTTACCCACCGCACTCTTGACTAGTGGAGGGTCGTTAGCCGAACGGGTAGGATAGGACAGAAACCTTCCATTATAAGTATAATGAAGTACAAAGTAACTAAATGCTTTTTCAAATTCTCAAATCATAGTTACTTTAGGCAAAATGTGAATTGTATGCTAACCCATGGAATTACACTTTGTACCCTTGTCAAACGTTAGTGGAGCGTGTGTGGTTAACCGGCACACTAATTTGGGGATGACATTGGTGGCGAAGGGTGGCTCGATGCTTATCATAGATCAATGGAGCGTGTGTGGCTAACCGGCACATTGATTAGGTGATTGTAGCATTGGGTGCACCACGTGATTCGTATGGTTATTCACACCTTATTTGTGATTCTCGGCATCCCAGTCACAAATAGTAGGGCATAATCGAGATTAAACATGCCATTGAAAAGTTCAATGAATCTCAAAAGATCTAGGAGTTTCAATTCATTTAAAACTTAAACTTCTTTTTCGTTTTTCATGGTGGAAATTGGTAAATCGGCATTTACCTACCTTCAAATATTCTGCAACTAGATTACGGCATCCCTCTTCTAGGTTGTAGAGTATTGTGTTGGATCCTAGCTTGATGTTTCATTTGGGTGTTGCATCAAGAATTCTAATCAACTTAACTTGAATTTTCTCCAGTTTTGTAGATGTCTGAATCTTACAATGGTCTTCCCAAATCCTTTGGAACAAGCCTTCCAAATGAAGATAAAATTCCGAGATACGATCGAGGAAATGAGAGTCATGCTTCACTTCCTCCACCTCCTCCAATTATTCTCCCTGACCCACAAGTTCAAAGGCTTGAAAAGTTCAAGCTCACTCAACCCTTTTGGCAAGTAAACACGAAGATGGGAAACCTGTGTGTGCACACGTCTTAGAGATGAAGTCACACATTGATAGGTTAAGCATGTTGGGTGTCGAGATTTCAAGCGAGTTGGCTGTTGACTGGGTTCTTCAGTCACTCCCTGAATCATATGATAAGTTCATAAGAGAGTATTATATGATGAAACTTGACGCAACCCTCATTGACTTGACTTACATGCTTATTGCTGCTGAATCAGAAATGATTTGGCGAAGTAATGGAGCATATTTGTCTGATAACTCAACCAACCATGCTTCCATGGACACCACATGTTCCTGCTGCCAAGGGAAGGGGCAATGGATACGAAGCTGCCCGAAGGACCTGAAGAGTCTAAGAGATGGGAGAGTCGATAAGTATGGCTCTACTTCAGGTATAAAATCCACTATCTAACTCCATTTAAATTCCTATTCTTTATTCATAATGTGATAAGATTACATTTGCATGTTTTGCAGGATTAGAGAAAAGAGAGGAAGTTTGATGGAAGAGCAAGATGAGTCTGATCACGAAGAAATGGATTTCGATCGCATGAATTCGAAGATCAGATTTTGAGCTTAGGAAGTTATGATAGATTTGTTAAGAGTATATGATTACATGGTTTTTCATTTGAATTTTGCATTGTAAGGACATGTTTTCCGCTGTTTTTATGAATAAAATAAATTTTGGTTTTTATCTTATTTGTTTATCCTTGCAATGAAATATATGGAAAATTGATGTTTGTGTACTTCTATTATTAGCAAAATGGATTTGATTCTTAATTATGTTATTTGTGGAAATGTCAAAAGTTTACAGAATAGGGAGAGTTTCTCATCGCCCAGGTTTCAATTGGACAGAAACTTGGCATCATGCAATGTGTATTGTATGATGAATGAAAAACTTCCACATTTGGGAAATTTAGACTAATTCTTTGACAAAGTGTCAACTGAAGGACTAGGAGATCAAGTACACTAGGTTGTGCGTTGATCGAGTCCACCACAAGAGTGACAAAGATATTCGTCATGATTTACTAAAGTTTAGTAAATATTATTATACTTATAAGATTAAGTGTAATTCTGAGTTGATTGAAAGAGTTTCAATGAATAGTAGAACGAATAAAGAAGAATCAAGTAGGCAGAAAGATAAAAGTTTCTCTTTTCTAAGAAGAAGGGAGAGTACCTTTTATTGTGTGTTATGATAAGTCTTAAAGATTAAAAACCATGTCTCAATAGATCCTCTAAGCGAGTCTTAGTGCAATTGCATGTCTAAGAAGAGGAATCAGGTATTGTATAAATGGTTAAATCAATAAGTCAATCATACTTCGTTCCAATATCAAGTCTTAGAGTCAAGATTGTGACATTGAGTGAAAAGTCTTATAACACTCATCAAATGTGGAACTTGGAAAAGTTTTCCTATTCTTACACATTTGAAATTGGTAAGTTGTGATGTCTTGGATAAGACAAAGAACAACTAAGACCAATTTGTAAAGTGTTTTGTCTTGATAAATGCTTCACTAACTCTTGAATATTTGTTTGTCAAGAAATGTTTCTTGACAAGAGAATCTTATATGTCAAGGAGTCAGTGGGAGTCTTAATGGTCTTGAAAGGTTTCAAGAACAAATCAAGAATAAACCTTATCAATCATCACTAGCACACGACTTGAGGTTTATAACCTATCGTGTTGACATTATTTTGTTTCTTTGCCATTCCAATTGAGTTAATTGTGTATGTGAGTTCTATAAGTTCTCATTTGAATGCATACTAAAGCCTTAGTCGATGGAAAGTACATTGATATGTAAGGACAAGTTACTAAACTACTTGGAAGACATGGTGGGCACTCGTGTTACCATAGGGCAAGAAATCAAGATTAAGAAAGTTCAGTCCATATGAGTTTGGATTTGTCGCAAACCTTGGTTTTAGCAAATTCACATGGATAGGAACTCATACACCATAAAATCTAAGTGTCATAAGATTCCCTCCTTCATGAAAATGACTGTGAGGAAATGCTTTCACTAAGAGACATTTTAAGAAGATAGCAATTATGAAAATTGTATTCTCAAATTCGATTATGGTTACGGCATCCCTTTCCATAGTTCGTATTGTGAGATTTGGCAATTAGTTTGAACATTTGGAACTTAGTAACATAAGTTCTAAATTGGTTAAACACACATATAAGCTATCTAAGGCACAGGTGTATAAGTATAAGAAGCTTAGATAAAGGCTTATCGAAGCATCTGGTATTAGAAATATGAATTTCAGAAATTCAATAGGCATTGTTTTCTGGAAGTTCATTTGTTTTCTGAATACATGTCAAAGCTAGTGGGAGCATAAATGTTATGCTTATATGATAATCATCATGATAGTGGGAGCTTGTATGATTATTATGGCAAGTATTGCAAGTTAGCAATATTAATTATAGAAAAACAAAGATTCAGTTTGCAAAGTTGCATGGGTTGAAAATTTGTTTTGCTATAATTAAGGGAGAGAATATTATACTCCATTTCAAAATCTAAAGCTTAGAATGAGAAATTTTAATATTTTCAGTCAAAGGATACATTGTGTGTTCTTAAAATTCGATTATGATTACGACATCCATCTTCATAGTTTGAATTGTGAGAACATGACACATAAAATATTATGGCAAAAGATTGGTAAAGTATCATATCTTTATGTAAGACATTATGCATCGTGTCCCATATGCTTCGATTATAGGATCGATTGCAAATGCTATTATATTTACCATTCTAAATTTTTTTCCAAATGTCTAGCGCATTAAGAGGGAAAAAGGACTAGAATTGGTTTTGACTAAAATAATTAAACAACTATCAAAGGACGATCCAAAGTTCGCTGAGGATTGGTTGCTTGTGAGTAGTTGGGAGTATGGTATTGGATGGACCATATCGACATTATTATGAATAGATAAGATTCTATTAAGAATAAGTTGTCATATGGCAAATGTGGAAATGTTTCCATATTGGGAGTTGGATATTGAGAGTCTATGCCTAGATAGAAACTTTTATGCAAGAAGGATGTTCAAATGAATGTACTTTGAATGTGAGACTTCACGTCTATGGAATTGTCTTGTAACAATTTCCGATAGAGTACTTTGTAATTTCATTGGTCAAGTCTTGGTGACTTTTGTGCTATGACTTTACGAAAGGATCGTTGCGTAAAATGTTAGAATCTAGCATATTCTAATAATAGCAAAGAACCTTGTGTTCTTACACTAATGATAAGGATTGGGAATTGTGAAATGAGCATCATTAAAAAGGTTTTTCAATTGATCTATTTCACAAAGTAAGGACCATAGGAAACATAGTGTGCATGCTTTATGCATGGGATAGCTATTGTTGTAATTCGAGTAATAAGTTGATTTTCTGAAACAGTAAACGATAATAATGAGTAATCAATATGGTGGTTAAATAGAAGTGTTTTATTTACTCTCACAAGTTTGAGGCCATATAGGATTAAGTATTATTGTTATGTTTCAGTTTGCATGTTTTGACTTCCAGAATAACTAGGTTGTTCAAACATCCACAGTCGGTCATACGTTGGGAGTAGGTATGAAGGAAGATTGTCATGAATCTGTCTGTAGATTGTCTGAAGTGTTTAGACATGGCACAAGTTTGCTGCAGAATTCATGAGTGCTTTGATAAGATTAGAGTATTGGATTAAACCCACGCTCACTTGGATCACTTCATGGTTTTATCATGAGTGATTAGTGAGACGATAATATTGTATATTCTTGAAACCGAGACGTGTCAGTTGTTATTTGTTGGTCGGTTGCACATTGATAATAAGTAAACGCACCAGTAACTTGGTGTTATAAAACTTATTGTTGTGTGTGATTCGATCAATAAATGCAAGCGAGCATTTGAGTCGAAGTTTATCCATTCCTTTTACCCAAAGTGGGATAAAAGCGATATCGGTGGGCCTCTCGATGATTTAGTGATGACACCTAAGCGCTTGGCCAAGCCGGGACTAAGTTGATGTGTTCAATTGTAGTCTGTTATCAGTTGTCATAAATCGGAAGTCGGGAAACAGTATAGAGAGAATGATTGAAATTCATGTCTTTTGTCTATACTATATCTTGAGAATGGAGGAATATATAATCCCTTATCTAGAGGACACGCTATCTGATAATATCAGAGTTGACAGCGGTTTTTGAAAGCTACGATTGCTGATCAGGTTCTGAAGTCATACGGAAAATAGTTATTAGACTTATCCAAGTGGGAGACTGTTGGATTAGTGTCTAAGTCCATAACTATTTTGGTATGTACTTGACCCGATTATGAGCATGGTCCTTTTGGGTTGCCTTCACCATAGCAATATGTAGGATGATTTAAGGAGAGAAAGGTTTAAATATGATTTATTAATATATTATGAGAATAATATATTAAAGGAGAAATCATATTGTTTAATTAATATTAGTCAAGAATTAATTGATAATTAATTTTGTGGCTAAAAGAGATTAATTAAATTTAGGGGACTGGACTACAATTATTGGATAATTGAGTTATTGGGCTAAGGAATGCTAAAGGAACAAGGGGTGAACGAAATTATGATGGAAGCCCATCATATTTTCGTCCATGGCCTTATCCAGAAGGTTCCATGGACTGCTTAGAGTTTAAGCTGTCCATTAGGGTTTTGACTGAAACCCTAGCAGCCCACACAAGTATATAAAGGACCCCTTAGGCTCCAAAAACGTGTACAACAGATTCTCTAGGGTTTCCAGCCGTTTTTGGTGCCTCCCCTCTCTTCTCCTCTTCATCCAAGTTGCATAAGGTGTTTGTGACTCCATTAGAGGTGCAGCACTTGAGGCACTAAGCTTTCTAAGGCCAATCCAAGCAAGGAATTGATTGTTATTGCTATATATCAATCAAAGGTAATTCTATAAAACCTAATTCAGTTTATAATATGTTAGATCTAAGTTTATTAGTCTTGGATTCAAAGCATGTACAATAGAGAAACCTAGATCCAAGCATTAGGGTTTGTATGAGCACATAGGATTGTTCTTATGCCTAAAACCCATCACATATAACATATCAGGTAGTAGCAAACCTAGATGATATCACAAAGACAATAATCTAACATACGACTCCTACTGGTGGGTCGGCATTGTGGCCGTAGACCCACCGCTACTGGAAGGTAACTCACCTCAAACAAGTAGCTACTGATAATCCGTGTGGGAAGTCTCTGCCTGCTACAGCTCCGGAAATCCTCCGGCTACAATCCCCACAAACACTTAGTCAGAAACTGACATCTACTCTTAGGGTAAAATGACCATTTTACCCCTGACCAAGTCAAAGTCAAATTCAACTTCTAGTTGACCTGACTCACCGAGTTGGCTCGCCAACTCGCCGAGTCCCTATCCTTCCATTAGACCTCATACCCGTCTTTACTCGTCGAGTTAGTGATGACTCGACGAGTTTTCCTTCTAAATGAACATCGACTGAATCCTCATCCGACTCGCCGAGTTGTATGAACAACTCATCGAGTTCATCTTCAACTGATACGCAGGTCCTGTCCTTGACTCGCCGAGTTGTATGAACAACTCGTCGAGTTCATCTTCGTCCTTAAGAAGATTGCCTTGGACTCGCCGAGTCCCATGAATTTCCAGAATAATGGCTTAGTCCAGAACGTTAGGTCACTCCCTGGGACCCCCTTAAAACCTTTCCACACTCAACTGGGTCCTTATGACCCTTAACTGATATGGGACAGAACCTTGGACTCGCCGAGTCCAAGAACGGACTCATCGAGTTGGTCACATCCACTCACCGAATCTTCGATTTCTGACGTACAGCCTTTGATCAAAAGATAGATCTAGGCTTCTACAATCGATCTAGCATGAAAAGTTACAACCTTTACGTGCTTGCATGGGACTTTGAGCTTAAAAGGTCCTTAAACAAGCCCTCTCAAAGCATGGGGCCTTCTTTGAGTGCAAGAGCCACTCCTTTCTGCCTTGTAACCCCTCTAAGGGACTAGATCTGAAACATCAACTCCAAACCATGCTTGCAATCATGGTTGGTGATCAAAATGGCTTAGAAAAGCCCTAAAACTTCACAAAATGGGATCTAGCAAATGGAAGAGCAAGGTACAGGCTTTTTACCTTCAATGAGCTGAAAATGGTGCACAAACTCAGATCCCTTTAACCTCCTCTTGTTCCTTCAAGCTTTTCCTTCCCTCCTTGGATCACAAAAGCACCAAAGTCACTCCAAATACCTTAGATTGCTTCAATAACGACTAGGGTTTGCTATAGGGGTCTTCTGGGAGCAAATGGGACCAAGGAGGCCGAGTTAAAGTGTTTAAAAAGGGTGCAAACCCTCGGATTAGGGTTTTTGTCCAAACAGGGTCTACTCGCCGAGTCGGGGACCCGACTCGCCGAGTCCATTGCTTAAGTCACATGTCCCTTCTCACTTCTACTCGGCGATTTGGACCTTCAACTCACCGAGTCCAATGCCAAAATGCAAAGTATTTAACAAAAGAATACGTACCAAGAACCAGGTGCTACATGTCATCTGTACCCCTTTATGACACAAAATACATGTTATAAAAATACATTTTTTCTAGTAGTGATGCGAGAAAAAATCTCAACTACTAATCCTACAAAAGGTGCCTCGATTTTTACTAGTGTAGGTATTTCCCTCACTTGCAATTATATATCCGAATCCAAGTTATCGTCCACCATATATGCTCTTCTATAATCGTATTTTCAAGATATCAACTAATCTCTTTTGAGTTCTACTAACTCATACTTAAAATCAGAACTTGCTTTAAATATTTTTCTCATCGATTCTTATAAAAGGAAGCCAATATTGAATTGATTATTAAATGTGAGATATTTTAGGAGATTATAGAGAATCGATTCGTATAACAGGAAGCAAATACTACAAAGAATTGTGACTTTCATGGAATTTGTTCAATAAGTTGCCCAATATTTCTTCTTTTTCTTTAACTTTGTTGAAATATGTGTGAAAAACAAAGCAGTTTTGGAGAAGTTTAGGAATTTAAGTATAATAGCATCCTCAACAGTTTTGAAGTATTAAATATCCACAAAACTAATTAGGTTTCAATTCCAAAGCATTTTTGTTTCTGATTTTATTTTCTCTTAACTGTGCCCGCAATAACATTATGTATTTCCTTTGTTTTGTTGCTAATCACATGTTTTTGTTTGAATGTCATTTTCAAGTTATAGTGATAGTGATGATGTCAATCGCTTTACACATGAATATGAAATTAATGCTTTTAATTCGACATTTGAAGATTATGAACATTCAAGTCACCAGAAGCAAAATGCAGGTAAATACTGTTTTAATGCTAGTTTAATCATATGTGATTAGATAAGAAGTCAATATTCTTATTCTGGTTGTACTAGAAGTAAATATGTGTTTTATCACATGTGAACAATAAGTACTTTAGTTATTAATCCTTCATAATCAGTGATTAATCACATATGCATATTTTTGCTTTGGTGATGAATAAATATTCACAAAGTTTTATAGTCACATATGAATACAAAAATAAATAAATTATAGTAATATGTGTATGTGTTGATGTATACTAAATGGTTATTATAATCATGTATGAATTTAATTATCATTTATAACGTACATGTCATGATATGTATATTTATAATCATACTTGATTATAGGAACATGTCAATGCATAATCATATGTGAATACGCATTCACATTTGATTGTAGATAAGTATATTAAAATATTTACATGTTAGTTATTAGTATGTCTATTTATAATCAAATGTGATTATAGGAACATGTAAATATATAATCACATCGGAATATACATTTACATTTGATTATGGATAAACATATCAACATTGACATATGAATAAAACATAAAATACATTTTTACATGTTAATATATATGTTTCCATCATTTAATATTTGTTCACATGTGATTAAAAAGGAGAATTTTTGTTTCACACTTGAAGAGATTTCTTGTTTCACATTTGAATATACATGTTTTCATTATATATATATATATATATATATATATATATATATATATATATATATATATATATATTCAAATGTGATTTTGTTACGTCCAGAAATTTCAAGCAAAATTTTCATTTTTATTCATTAAAATATAGGTCTTACAAAACATTACAATCCATTATTATATAAAAGAGTATTTTAGTGGAAGTCTATAAACCTTTATTGATGTTTTGCTGTCGATACAGTCATGCATGAGTCTTTCCATGGTTAGGTGAACAACCTATAAAACAGTTATTCAACAACTACAAGCCGATGCTTAGTTTCATCAAAATATAATGACCTTCAACATATACATGGTCTGCCCCTGGCCTTCAGCACAAAGCTGGTCCTCCCAATCTTTTCCTATAGCATATAGTTGGATTGTATCTTGGCCTTTGGCATAAAGCTATTCCGCCCAAGTCTACTGGCCTTCATCATAGGGCTGGTGCGCCCTCATATCAACATATAATAATTCACATAATAGACACCTATCTATCCTATCCTATTAGTGCAATATAGCAGTGTTCTTTCGGAGTATATTATATCCTTATCATTTGTTGGGTTTGACACACCTAACATGGGGCAATCTGGCTAGCTTTGGGTGCAAGCTACGTGTGACACATGCACGTGACGATTTTCAGATTTTCAAAATTGCATAACTTCTTTATATGAGCTCCATTTTTTACATTCCTTATATCCACTGACAGCTCTCATCGACATCTACAACTTTCATTTAGACTCTGTCGGTTAATTTTGACATCATCTTTTTCACGCAGGCTTAGACAGTTAAAGGCTATATAAAATGCGTAACTTTCTCATCCAGAGTCCGTTTTCGGTTGTCTTTATATTGTGAAACTCCTGTTAATAAGATCTTCGATTCTCTTTTAGATCGTTTCGTCTAAAATTCGATCGATCTAAAATTCGATTTTTAAGTTATATACTACTATGCTGAATCTTAGAAAAATAATAACTTCCTCTAATGAAGTCAGATTTAGATGTTCTCTATATGCACACTCTCGGTTTAACGACTACTATGCCTTTCATTTAGGTTACTTAAGCTAATTAGTCACCTTTCTAAAACTCACTTTTACGATACGCTGAGATGTGTTGGTTTAATCGAAATACTTCGAAGAAGCATAACTTATTCGTACGAATTCAGATTTTGGAGTTCTATGTATCTACGAAAATCGCATCAATGTTTCCTATGTGTATAAGACAATTATTTTGGCTCTAGAGTAATATATTTTATTTCTTATTTATATTACAATCTACGGCTATGGAAAAATGGGGTGTTACAGATTTGTTGATATGTATTCACAAGTTATAATCACATATGAATATAGATAGACATATTATTATTTGTATGTGAATCAAACATAGATTTCGTGGAAACTTGTTTGACATGTCAATATAGAGGAGTTATTATTCATAATATAGAATAGTTGAACAAATAAATCGCGTTCTGGCAGTATGATGAGCATAGGTGGTGTACAACATACTTATAAGTATGATGTTCTACATAAGTTTAAAGTGTAGGTTCTAGATAATTTTAAACTGGATATGAGAAGGAGATTCAAGTCTTTCGATTTTGCGATTGAAATGTACAAAAACTATGCAACTATAGGAATTACTGATTTTAATATTTTCAAGTTTGAAGAATTGAATAATCATGAGTTTGGAGATCCTTACTTGAGCCCCTTTCTTCACTTTTCCATCCCTTGCCAATCTAGCTACGAAAACAAAAAAAAAAGTTGAAAATTCCCAGCCATATCCAATATAACGATTAACTCCACTTCGACTCGAACTCGAAAAAACCTTACAAATACGAACCTCGATCTTTCCTTATGCCAAGGGTTTGATAGCTATATATACATTCGACATGCTTCCAAGTTTTGCACAAACATCCCAAAGCTCATGTTTAATTGCATACCATGGGAAATTCATAATGTAGAAACAGACCGATGAATCCTCTACCGCCTTATGATTTGGGTTTTATACCCTCTATCTTTCATCTTCATGAGTGCCCTGATGCACTAATCCCTTCTTCATTCTCCTTCTCCTTTAATCCTACTCTTCTCATGACATTCTTAATAGCCTTACTAAGGCTGTAAACGAACATGAACAAGGGCTTGTTCATGTTCGTTTATTTAAGTTAGACAAACAAACGAACAAACACAAATGGATAAACAAACAGGCTTTCTTGTTAATGTTCATTCGTTTAACAAATCATCTTGTATGTGTTCATTCGTTTATATTTGTGAACATACTAAACGAACAAAGATAAACAAACACAATTAATCATATATGAACATAAACGAAAATATAATATAGTAATGTCATTAGCAACAATTGAACATATATGAACATACATAAACTTAAACTAACGAACATAAATGAACGTCAATGAACAACATAAACGAACGTTCACTAACATAAATGAACGAATGACATCATTGTCCATGTTCGTTTCTTTAACAAGACAAATGAGAATGTGTGTTCATATTCATTCATTTATTAAATAAACGAACTTAAATTAACTTACCTCGAAACGGTTCACAAATGGTTCGTTGAACGCTCATTTTGTTTACATCCATAAGCATTACTACCGAATTTCCCCCTTCAAACCGAATAGCATGTTGCATGCTGGAACCTCATAACACCCTCCTCGATGGAGATAACCGGAAACTAATAGTCAACACCAAAGTCAACAATCCGACATCTATGATCATTAGAATATGTTCAACATGTTTAAGCATTCACATGTGTATATAAAAAAAATTATAAGTATTAACCAAAAATAATATATACAACCATCAAGGTTGTGGCGAAGCCAAAATTCGATATGAAGATACAAATATAGTTGAAATTCAAATTAGTAGTTACAAAATTGTTTGATATTTTAATTTATACATCCAAATATAACATAATATAAAAAATTCATATTAACCTATAAAATTTTCATATTAACATGTGGACAACATGAAATTTTATAAATGGTTAATGTCATAAAAACCCTTAAATTTTCAGGGTTTTGTCGGTTTGGCCCAAAGTTGAATTTTATGTCCGTTTTTACCCTAACATTTTCAAAAGAAAATTCGGTTTTACCCTGTTACCAGTGATAACAGGTTCTCCAGGTTACTATTATACTAAATTCGTAAAAAAAAAAAAAAAAAAACTTTAAGTTTATAATTTTTTTTTTACACTTTTACCCTAAGTATTTTTTTCATAATATACGTATTCATGCAGAAAAATCGTATTTATATACGAATTTCTTTTTAATTAAATATTATATTTATATTTTTTTAATGTTATATATATATATATATATATATATATATATATATATATATATATATATATATATATATATATATATATATATTTGTTTGTGTGTGTGTGTTTTTGCAAGGTTATACCATTTAAAAAGATAAATAATGTTTTTAGAATTATGAATACATGTTTTATAGATATAGTTTTTAGAAGTATAAATACATATTTTTATATATTTATATATTACTATGTATCTATACTTCTAAAAATATATTTATACTTAAACGAAAACATATATCAAAATACAAAATTACACTTCTAAAAATATATGTATATACTTATATAAATATGTTTATGATTGAACAAGTTTTTTTATTGATATGTATATTTTAAATACATAAAAATATGTATTTGTAGTTCTAAAAACATATTAATTTGTTTTTTTACATCTTAAATGGTTTATCCAAGAAAAAAAACCCATATATATATATATATATATATATATATATATATATATATATATATATATATATATATATATATATATATATATATAACATTAAAAAATATAAATACAATATTTAATTACAAAAAATTCTATATAAATATGATTTTTCTGCATGAATACGTATAATATGAAAAAAAAATACATATGGTAAAAATATAAAAAAAATTATAAACTTAAGGATAAAAACGTAAAAAAAAAATGTAAACTTAAGGGTTTATTGCGAAGTTAATATAATGATAACCTGTTATCACTAGTAAAAGGGTAAAACCGAACATTTTTTTGAAAGATGTTAGGGTAAAAACGGACAAAATTCAACTTTGGGTAAAAACCCTAAAAACTTGAGGATTTTTATGACATTAACCCTTTTATAAATTTCACATTTTTAACATAAAATGCAGAAAAGCCCAACCAGTTATACATGTATATGCAAAAAAACCCTTATATAGTTTTTATATTCAGAAAAACCCTTATATTAATAGTTATCATTCGAAAAAGACCAAAATACAAGGTTTTAAGAGAAATTGACAACTAAAAATCTAATGTCGCTTACATTTTTGTTTATCAATACGACATTGGTTTTAATTGGGATAAAAACAATTAGTTAAGAAAGAAAAAATCAAACATATTCAGAATAAAATCGGATGAAAGTAATCGAAATTGACATGTTTTTGCATATAATCAAAGAAGTATAAGGGATATGTATATCATATCATATTTTTAGCTGATCGTTTCTTCTAAAAATCTATAATTTGGTTTTATTTGAAATGTAAATAATAATATAAGGGTTTTTCTGAACATAAAAATAATATAAAGGTTTTTCTGCATATACATGTATAATTGGTTGGACTTTCCTATATTTTTCCCTAAATTATTCTAACATGAAAAATGCATATTAAATGTGGACAACATGAAATTTTATAATTTTTACATTTTTAACATAAATTATTCTAACATGGTTTTTTCCATTAAAATTTAATGATGCATATGTATAAAATTATGGAAATCCATGTTTTAATTAATAATTAATGAAACTACAACTAATCCATCACACGATTCAAAACCAAACATCATAATTATAATTCTAACTTACACAAAATGTTATATTTTTTACTTTTAAAAATAATTAAATCATCCCTTAAAGACTAAAACAATTGTATAATTATTAAAATCAATATAACTTAAACAGTAAAAATATATAATTCAACTTACACAAAAAATTATATTTTATATTTTTAAAAAATAATTATATCAACACTTAAAGACAAACTTATATAGTTATTAAAAAATTATAACTTAAACGGTAAAAATATAAAATTGACAGAAATGATAGCCGACTAAAAAGTCGTACTGAAATATTGTTATACAATGTGATTTTATTAGACCATAACGTGTGTCTATCTTTTATCTTTTATTTTTTATATGTCATGTTGGTTTTTCTCTTATTTTCCTTACATTTTTCAAAACCTAAAAAAATAGCCATCTTTCATTTTCTTTTATGTTTTTTTAAAAATACTATTTATACAAATATTATATTCTTTTTTGTAGGGAACTAAAAACCATAATTTTTAATATATATATATTAACAACTAAAGAGGAAATAAAAGAAATAGCAGTTGGCTAATTGGAGAGAGAGAGAGAGAGAGAGTGTGTGTATGTGTGTGTGGAGAGTGGCTACCGCACCCCACAACATTTCATCCTTAAATGTCATGTTGGTTTTTCTCATAAAGGATCTATCTTATTAATAATTAAATTCTTAATCTAGGTATTCTCTTAATTATATGGTATCTCTCTCGGTCATGACTATTTCTCTATAATAATCAATTTCTCGGTTATGATCTATCTTATTAATAGTATATCATATTAATAACTAATCTATTAATCAAGTATCAATCTTTCAATTACAATAGTCCCTCAAAAATGATTTACTTCTCGATACTCATCAATCTTTCAACAATAATTAATTATCTAGATCTTTATTTAATTTTCATACCGTATATCAAATATATCATAAATATCACATATGTCACAAATCTAATACAAGAAATTACTCATAAATGATTTATCTCATTTATGTAATCTATCTCTCGGTCAAGATCAATCTTTCAACCATATATTAATCTGTCAAAATGATCAATCTTTCCAATATCAATCAATTACTCATTAATAGTTAATCATTTAAATCATGTAATGTATATCATAGATAACACATCAATGGATGTTAAAGTAGTGTTACTCATTTTGTTAGTCAACAGACTTATTCCAGTTTCGATTTCAATCCTTCACTGCCTATCAGCTCGTCATTTATAGCACCTGATCATCAAATAACAAGTTTTCTGAAAACTTGTCATTACTTACTACTAGCTACCCTTCAGGACCTCTTGTCACCAAACTAATCAAATATCATAATATAATCATAATAAGCTTAACCCGTAAGCCATTAGCTAAATCTCTCATAATAGGTATTTCTCAATTATTAAGGTTTATAACACTTACTGTCTTGATTAAATCTTTAATTGAAAGATATAGTCACTGATCTTACCAACGGGTCTGTAACAATGTTATATCATGTATTCCCATAAAACACTTAAGTCTCAAATTTTAATAATAATCAAATATCGTAATTACAATTTAACGAGTAAAAGATACCTTAATGTATCCCATAACTCGACCCTGTATCATTCGTACAACAGTATAGGTTCACCATAGTAATCTCCCGCTAACGGCTCTCGAGCAACGTCTCCGATCCCACATGCCAAAACCATCTCAAATGACTATACATTGGTCATGTCGTGGCCATCTATGTGTCACGTCGTGATAATCAAATGAATCCCGGTTTCACCACATACTACACACTCCTGCTAAGTGTCCCGATGACTCTCCTCATTTCACGTCGTGACATATCTATTGTCATGTCATGAATATCGAATAGACTCTGTCTCACCACAATTCAGTCTCTGGTTGACACGTGTAATCATTATTCATTCATTGCCACGTCTTGGGCAATATACCTTCATGCCGTAAGGATAAAAAAGTTAATCGCTGACTTTGATTTTCGTTGAATTTCTTAAAATAACAATATACTTTCATCAAAACTTCAAATAATCATAATTTTATCATATGAACTCTGTTTTCGACGATCTTTATATCCACACGTTCCTCTTTAAAAGATATATCACTTTCTCAACTCCATTTTTCTAAACAACAAATATCCAATTTCAATTAACTCAAAGCTTTCTTTCACCTACTCGCCTCATACCATCTTATATCTTTTGAAGTGATACCTAGTTATGAAGGACAGGTATTACAAGTTCTCTCCCTCTTAAATAGATTATGTCCTCAGAATATCGCTAAGTAAGGGTATATCAACTAAATCTCTTTTCTTATATCATAAAATACTCTTATGTATTTTAAATTAATCTTTCTCTTAAATCTTCTTCAATAACTCATTAGTCATATTCGCAAACTATAATTACCCACTCATCTAAACTTATCATACATTTCTCGTTAAAGATGTTATTTAAACTTTTACTGCAAAAAGTACTCAACATCATATCTCATTTCTCTTTATACTCAACTAAAAACTCATATTCTTAAATTAAACAACTCACATATTTCTCATATGTTTATACATTTCTTGTGTCTTTAATTTATTATCCTTTTTATCTAACTCTTTGGTAATGACCGATTTGTATTTCTTGGGAAATAGTCTGACCATTACAAATCGATTTTTTCTCTTAATCAATTACATTCTTCTCAATTATCACGATCGATCAATATTCTTACTGATATTCAAAATATTAAGCATCTTATTCACAACTAGTAGTATGTCACATATCATCACTCAAAGTCGGCTATTTTCAATTAGTCTTTTCTCAATTACCGTCCGGTACTCAACTTACATCTCATTTTCTAAGCTACAAGCATATCACTAACTTTTAATTATATGAATTAGAAACTCTTAAAGTTCCTCACATAATGGGTATCGACTAAGCACCTCGCAGGTTGATCTATGGTAAATCACATCTCAAATTCTATCACTCATTTCTCAATAGCTTAACTAGCCTACATATTACTCAAATTTATCTTGTTAATCTTTACGGTACTCGTAATGTAGTTAATTCATTTGGATATCTATAAATCACTCAAATCACTCAGGTTAATCACTCAGATTACTCTAATTAATGATTTATTGCTCAATTCAATTTCTCATATCACTAGGTCAATTCACTCAAATTAATTACTCTAATCAGTCACTTCGATCAATCAATTATTCAGATCAAGCATTCTTAGGCTATAAAATCCTAGTACGTTTAATCTACTTTTATACTCACAATTCACGTAGATCGGTTACTCTTGATTACTTGAATGAATCACTCGAACTATTCAAATTAGTTACTCAGATCGATTAATCTCCTCAAAATTAGGCACTTAGATTGATTACTCTGATCAATTTCTCAATTTAATTTGGTCAACTACTCAAGTTAATATTTTTTGCTCAAATCAGTCACTCGGATTTATTAGTTACTTAAGTTAATTTCTTATATTAATCACTCTTGAGAAAAAACAATCATTAAAATCAATTTCTTAAATCATATAGATCAATATCATCTACTCAGACCGCTTACTCAAATCAATATCATTTACTCAGATCAGTTACTCAAATCAATCATAATAGATCTCATCTTGGGATTTGGCCTCGTCACCTCTCAGAGACTCAATCACAAATATTGTCTACATGAGTAAACTCAATCACCTCCCATATGTATAAACATGTAAGTCTCAATCATCTACGTGAAATGATCTAATCACCTCTCATAAATCAATCATGTAAGTTTATCAATTGTCTACATGAAATAATCATGTAAGTCTATCATCTTGATCAAAATTCTTACTTATCTCTCGATCTTTTACACAATAAGATCCAATCACCTCTCATGGATCTTATGTAAATCTCATGATCTCAATCAAAGGTTCTCATTATAATTACTCATGTTGTCTTTACTTAGGACTTATATCATTACTCTAATTTATACCATCGTATTGTATGTATTCTTGGCATTTAACTCATATTATCTTAATGTTACTCAGTTTATATTTATATGAAATTTAACTCATTTTCCAATAAGCATTGCATCATAGTAAGCTTCTCGTCACGTTATGGTCTCCTTTTCTCACTCTTCGTTATCACGTCGTGGTATCATCTTCACCACGTCGTGGTCCATCATCCTAAATAATCATATAACAGTTTACTTTTTGTCCGTGTCGTGGAAGACTCTCATTGCGTCATAGCTACCTTAAGTACACTACCTTCATCTACTCACCCTCATATCCACGTCGTGGTTTGATCCCAACTGTGTCGTGGTGATCTAGTCGTCACGTTGTGATCTTATTCTCTCCCCCTTGTGGTCTCTACAACTTAATTACAACATCCTACTTTATGGTCACGTCGTGGTCATTCTCCCTTCACGTCATGATTAGCAAAGTACATTGCTATTTACTGATCTAACTGCATTGTGTATCTCTGATCACTACACTGCATATCTATAGTAGTCGTGCTATGTATTTTGCTATGAATTTCGCAATCATACTCCACAACTCTCTCCATAATGCATTACACCATATTTTATAAGATATTAATAATATATATTTATTGATCTCGAAATTACCAAAGTATCAAATAATACATCTAATTCGTAATTATCATATCAAATTAATTATCATATCTACTCTATGGTTTAAGATTCGAAATCTACTATAAGAAACTAATTCACTTAAATCACAACTCTGATACCAACTTGCAACGCCCAACATTTCATACTAAGTACACCTAGAAATTCCATTTCTCATTTTAAAAATTTACAACAAGTTTGGTGTACATTAGATCTTTGGAATACAAGTAGTTATCACAAGAATCATAATGGCATCAAGTACATGATCGCGTCAGGCATCACAATAATATACCTTCAAAATAAATCATCACAACAACATAAGCCTCACGACTTAGTGAATAACAAATACTATAACATAATCAAATATATCATATAAATCACATAATAATTCATTTTCTCGCATGCCTAACAATTAAATTTTATATACTTAGTTTGAACTTAAAACCCTCATTTTATCGGTATTAATATAATACATTTAGTTTTTTAGTTATAATATGATTTTGAATACCAAACATAAATCAAAATTCCAAATAAAACTAGAAATGAAAATATTCAAAACTTTTTTTTCTACATAGTTAAAAAAGTTTAAATAAAATACGTAAATTAAAATGTCATATCAATAGAAAAAAATGATATTCAAAACCTTTTTTTAAATAGTTAAAAAGTTTAAATGTAAGACCTAAATCAAAATATTAAACTAACAAAAAAAAATATTATAAACTACTTTTTATAAAAATCATTTTTCCTTCAAAATATATAGTTTAAAATAAATTATAAATATTAAAAATTTAAATATAATGTTAAATATAAAACACGCATCAAAAAGATAGTTTCAAAACTTTAATTATAATTTATTTAAAGAATATCATCATAAAATATGTCAATTTAAACCGAGTTTATTTTTATTTTTTTGTGCAACTCACAGGCCGATAGCGACTATTGAGATGATGTGACTCTAATATTTACATATGTTATATATATATATATATATATATATATATATATATATATATATATATATATATATATATATATATATATATATATATATATATATTAAAGTTGTGTTAAAAGATGAATAGTGAACCTCTATTTTTTTGGCAAAAATGGCCCTTCAATTGTAGTTAACAAATTTTAATGTTGGAAACTAATAGTATTGGGTTTTTTTATACATTTTGTTATAATCTATACACGTGTTTTTCATCCTGCATGGTGTTTACTGTTTTCCATCTATATCCATTCTGTTTCGCTATCCGCGGTCTTTGTTCCCGATTTTTGGCTTCCATATCAGAGGGTTCCTTCTGCTTATTTAGTTTTGGTTCGTTTGTCCTTCTTTTTGTTATTGTATTTGGGTTTTTTTTTTGTTTTTCTTTGTTTTATTTAAAATAGTTAGAATGTTTTATAATAAATTAGTGTAAAAATTATTAATTTAAAGTTACTAAGAAGGATATATTTATTTTGATAACATATATATTTATCAATATTTTAATTATATCTTCGTAGCATACAAAATATCGCCTAATCATTTCAATGAACTGTGTACATCAGAACTTTCAGAATCAAACATAGTCATGAAACACTTGGAGTCGTTGCATACGGTTGAAGAAGGGTCGGAGTAGCCGTTGCATCGTAGAAGATTGGAGCCACTGGTTGTCGGTTATCATTAATTTATTTTTCTTGTAAAAAAAATTAAATATATGTGTAACAAAATGCTGCCTTAACTCGTATATTTGTATAAAAATGGATAATAGTTGAAAATACATATAAAAATATTAATTATATACAAAATTGCCGCCTTAAGTCACACCTTACAAACGACGTGGCTCACCAAGGCTTAGAAAAACTTGAAGCTTGACATTGCCGCCAACTCACGCCTTACGTTATTTAGAATCTTAATATATATCTTAATATATATATATATATATATATATATATATATATATATATATATATATATATAAACTAGATGAGTGACCCCGCATTGTGGGGCCAAATATGTGAACTTTTGTTGGTCGATTGTTTATAAACTGTTGTGTGAAATATAATACATTGCCTAAATTATAGACATAGTAAAGTATGTTGCTATTCTCTGCAATTTGCCCATTTACAAACACATAATAGGTGAATATTTTGTAATATGCCATTAAAAAATAAATCCACATTGCTATTTCTTAATTGCGTTACTATAATTGAAAGAGCTTTTCAAGAATATTGTTTAACAATTTTATTCGAGAAAATACTCAAATATAATCTAATCTAATGTCCCTATATACATACATAGTTGAGTTGTAGTGAATTATAGTAAAGAAATGGGAAAATGACACATATGACCTATGAACTTTCTAGGGTTTACCCTTTTAGTCACTAAACTTTTTTAGTGGCTTTATGAGGGAACGAATTGTGTTGCAACCTAGCAATTTAGCCTATATTACTTATTATACTCGGTAACCATGCCACATCGTCCTAATTTGACACGTCATCGATGACATGGCGAAATTGTTTTTAAGTATTGTACCAAAATGATGTCGTTTTGGAATGTGAAATGTAGAGGCCACATTAACACTCTTCACCCACCTCCGTATAAAATGCGAATCTTGTCCCCTAAAATGGCACAATTCATAACCTGTTTACCCCGACTGCACCCTAAACTTTGATACCAACCACAGAAACGATGCCTTCACAATCATCTCAAGATCATAGTTGGTCACCCAATTACACTCGGCACATGGCTGAGAATGTCTCGAATGGAGTCACAAATGAAGACCTGACGATTAATCTGTTGCACACATAGTTGGAGGTGTCGCTTGTGAGGCAAGAGATTGCAAACAACCTTCGTGAACTATGATGCAACATCACTAGAGAGATGGACGCCCTAAATCATGAATTCAATGTTCTTAGGGCAGGTCAAATCGATCTATCTAACATGGTTGCTGATTTGAAGAATCATTTATGTTCATTGCAAGCGTCGTATTTCAACATTGTTTTAGGAAAAACCAAGTGGAAGAAAGTGAATGGGTCTTTGGGGTTACTGTCGTTGCTATTGTGGGGGTGTTAAGCAACAAGTTTTTTAAATGACAGAACAAGTTTAGGTTAAACATTTCATTCCTGGGTTTCCATTTTTTATGTGCATCTTGTTTATACTTCCTTATTAGTAACGAGTTTTGTTGGTTGTCTTTTGGTTTCTGGTTGTAGTATTTGGTGGTTTTGTGATCATGATGTTGTGATGATCAGTATTTTGATGGTAGTCACAGGTGATGCTTTCTTGTATGTACTTAGATAGCTGTGGAAATTATGTTTTAACTTGTTTAACATATGTGAAGATGCATAAACCCATGAATGAAATGTTGATTAAAAGAAGTTCTTCCTGTTATAAATGTAAATGTGTATGTGTCATGAAGTAGTAGCCATTTTTTGTTGATTTTGTTCCTGGGACCACATGAAACAATCAAACATTTTATACCATTAAAACATGAACCCCAATGTTTGTGTATGGGGAAATAGGACAAAATAGAAGAATTTGATTTCCAGATTTGTCGTTACCTATAACCCACAAATGGAAGACAATGAAAAGTGCTTTTTTGTTGTATCTGTGATTCCCCACTTTGGATAATTGACTGGAAGAAATGAAATACCCTTAATGGGTTAAGTCAAATAATAAAGTTATGACTGAAATACCCCTGGTAGGTTAAGTCACATAAGAAATATTAGCTCTAATACCCCTGATGGGTTTAGTAGAATAAAAAATAATGAGAAAATTACCCCTAGTTCTTTAACTAATTAAAATGAGTGTAATACACCTTAGTGGACTGTATGTAATTTAACATTTTTGCTTGACTAAAATACCCCTACTTTAATAATTACTTGAAACAACATACACGTATTGGATTAACTCGTTCTATTGACTATATTACCCCTAAACTAACATTCACATGCCCTCTTTAAATAATTAAAATGAGACTAATACACCTAGGGGGATTGTATGTGATTTAACTTCTTTGATTGACTAAAATACCCTTACTTTAATAATTAAACATACACATATTGTATTAACTCATTCTAATGACTATATTACCCCTAGACTAACCTTCATATGCCATCTTTAACTAATTAAAATGAGACTAATACACCTAGGGAGATTGTATGTAATTCAACTTATATGATTGACTAAAATACCCCCGCTTTAATAATTACTTGAAATAACATACACCTATTGGATTAACTGATTTAAATGACTAAATTACCCATAAAGTAACATTCATATGCCCTGTTGAACAAATTTTAATGACTAAATTACCCCATACACACTAATATAAATAATACCATATATATTATAAATACAAACACGCATCCAAATATGAAATGTTATGATTGTTATAACATACATCAACATAGCAAACATAAATTCCCTTGCTTAATCCATATAACAGACACACAGTTAGAACTATAATTAATCTAACTCCATTGGCGAACCAAAAGTACTACCTTCACCTTTAACTCTTTTAGCAAGCTTTAATTTAAGAATTCTCTCTAACTTTTTCCTCTTGCTTGGTTGACCCGTAGTATGCACTTGCCTAACAGCTTGGTTAACCTTGCCCAATTCCTCAACTTCATCAACCCTCACCACTTGCTCATATTCGTTTACCCTCACCACTTGCTCATATTCATTTACCCTCATAACTTCATCAGTTTGTGGCTCAACTGCATCACCCATAACAACATCTTCTCCACCCCCTTGCATATTCATTGATTCTTGTGTTTGCATGTTCTTTTGTTTTTTTGTGACATTAGTTTTAGTAGGCCTTGGCACTTGAGTGAAGGTGGGTCTTGTTGTGCCCTTTCTTTTTTAATATTCCATAAGAAACCTTTTTCCCTGCCTTTGAAACAGTGTGTTTTCTAGACCTTTCAGAAGCATCCCTTATTCTTTATATTGTTGGCCTGCCTAGCATTCTTCTTAGGAGGCAATGGAGGTGTAAAGTCTGTTGAAGGCTACATGTTCATCCCATTCATGCCACTAATAGACTTTTTGTAGGTATTATGGAAGAAGGCTGCCAGGTACAATGGGTCTATATATGCCCCATCAGGTATTACGTTTAAAAAGGCTAATGTAGCTACTGAATGAACACAACCATACCCATTTAGTTTCCATAACCTACAATTGCATTCCTTTTTTGTGACATCGACAATGTACGACTCATCCATTTTCCTTGTGTCAAACTTCATACCCCCACAAGACACAACATGCCAATGCCTACATAAAGTAATGCAAATTATTGAATTGACAGAGGAAAGGTATGTATGAAAAAAAGTGTGCATACCTTTGCTCATTTTGGAGAATATTCAATCTTGTTCTTATGTTTGTACAAACAGAATAACGATTCCATCCTTGACCTGTGAGTTTCATAGTGACCATTCTTTGCATCACATATATACGAATGTCCTCTAGCATGTTGATAATAGGTTTCTGTTGGGTTTTGAGCAATCTAACACTTCCTAAGTGTGCATGCAACCCTAATAAACCTTGGATCTATGTTTGTCTAAATACATGCAAAATAATAATTTTCCAAGGTTCATAACCTATCTAACATGGCATGGGGTACTTTTAAACATAAAAGAATTAGATGAGATTACATACCTTTTTGATGAGTTTGATTCTTAAGGAGTTTGAGGGCCAAGCACCAATAGTGTGAATGCCTCAAATGGAATCACAAATCACCACAAACTCTTGGAAAACTTTGAGAGAGTGTATACACACTATAAAATCGGCCACACACTAGTGACACTAGTGGCTATTTCATGCAACATAAGCATGCTTATATAGTGTACATGATTAGGGTGAAACCCTAATAACCCATGACCTTTCCTTTTCCAAGGATCCATGGGTTAAAAGCTCCATGGATCATCCATGGACTTCCATATAAGCCTAGCCCATTAACTAATGAGTATTAGCCCACACCATATAAAACAATAGCCCACAATTTAATTAGTCTTCCTTTTAATCTCTAAATTAATTCATAATTAATTTAAGACTAAAACTAATTAAATAACATGACTTCATATTAATATATTATAACTTATAATATATTAATAAATCGTAAGTATACAATTCTCATAAAATAATCCATAAATCATTTGGGTGAAGTGCAACCTAAATGGACCATGCCGGGTCGGGTCAAGTATGTACCAAATAAGTTATGGACTTAGACACCTTATCCAACAAACTCCCACTTGGATAAGTCTAATAACTATATTTGCGTATGTTACTTCAGGAACCAACCAGCAATCGTAGCTCTCGAAAACTCTGTTGAACTATGAAGCGCCATTTTAGATAAGTGATCATATAATCCTCTGTTCTCATGATATCAGCCGGACAAATACATGGAACAACGTCGTACTTATTGTCCAGCAGTTTGTTTCCCGATTTCCGATTTGTTTGACAAAGAACTTAATCGAACACATCAATTTAGTTTTGACCGGCCGGTACATAGGTCACAACAAAATCATCGAGGGGCCCAAATATCGCTTCTATTTCTAGAAGGAACAGATAAACTTCGACTCATATGCTTGTTCTACTACTTGTTGAATTGTACACAAATGCATGTTTTGTAACATCAAGTTACTGATGCGTTTACGTGCAATCAATGCACAACCAACTCATAGGTGACAACTTATATCTCTAGGTTTGAAGATTTATATGATATTACCGTCTCACGATCACTCGAGATAAATTCAATGAAGTGATACAAGTGAGCGTGGGTTTATTCCAATACTCATAACTTATGAGCACTCATGAATGTAGCAACCATTGCTATGACTAAACCCATTTAGCCATCTACAAACTCGATTCATGACAGTCTTGATTCATACCTACTTCCAACATATGAACGACTGTGGAGTGTTTAAATAACTTAGTCATTCGGAAAGAATAACCTAGCTATTTTGGAAGTCAAAACATGCAAAGTGAAACACAATAATAATCGAATCCAATATGGTCTCAGAACCCTTTTGAATATAAATAAAACCACCTTTTATTTATCACCATATTGATTACACATTATTCATTGTATAATGTTTCAAATAATCAACTTAATACTTGAATAAAACAACAGTTGTCCCATACTCCTAGCATGTACACTTTGTTTTCTAAACAATAGTTATGCCATACTCCTAGTATGCACACTATGTTTGTCTATGATCTTTACTTTGTGAAATAGACCAATTGAGCATGATTCCAATGATACTCATTTCACAATCCCAAATCCTTATTGTAAATGTGAGAATCCCCGATTCCTATCATTTACCAAAAAATCTATTAGATTTTAAACTTTTATGCAATCTTCCTCTTGTAATGATTATGCACAAAGTCACCAAAACCTTGTCACCAGTCATTACAGAGTATTCCAAAGAAGGTCAACTTTTATGGAACGGAAGTCTCATATTCAAAGTACATTGCTTTGAACATCCTTCTTGCATTAAGGTTTTCTAATCTTACATAGATTGAATAACTTCCACCTATGGAGACATTTCCATAGTCCCATTTTGACTATCACTTCCGAACAAGAGTTACTTCTTTTCAGAATATGTCAATATGGTCCTTTCCGACAACTTACATCATACTTCCAACTTTCCCTGAGCAACCAATCTTTGGCGAACCTCAGATTTGTCCTCGACAATTGCTTAATCACTTTAGTCATATCCAATTCTAGACTTTTCCCTTCTTAATGCCTTAAACATTTGGAAAATTTAGAAAAGATGAATATTATAGCACATGCAATCGATCCTATATCCGAAACATATGGGACACGATTCATGATGTTTGACATAAAGACATGATACTAGACCAGTCTTTTGCTACAATATATATATATTTTTTTTATTTATTTTCCATGTTTTCAAAATTTAACTATGAAGAGGGATGCCGTAGTCATAATTGAATTTTGAGAACGCAATATATATAGAATTTCTTCAAGTTGAACCATTCCAACATAAAATTCATATATATATATATATATATATATATATATATATATATATATATATATATATATTCTTGACTAAAGATGATTAAAATCTCAATCTAAGCTTTAGAATTGAAATGAAGTATAATTTCCTCTCCCTTAATTATAGCAAAACAACTTTTCAACCCCTGCAACTTCACGAATTGAAACTTTGTTTTCTATAATTAACATTACTAACTTGCAACACTAAATGTAATAATCATGCTCCCACTAACATGATGATTATCAACATAACACTTATGCTCCCACTAGCTCTGACATATTTCCATAAATCTGCTAGACTTCTGAAATTTAGATTCATACACCCTTTTCTTAGATAGCTCACATGTGTGTCTAAACAATTTTCAGAACTATGAAAAGGGATGTCGTAATCATAGTCTCAATTGCTTAGGTATTTGCCATTTCTCACAAGTCCATGTTAGTGTGCCGGTTAACCACACGCGCTCCACTAACGACTTTTGAAAATGCAAATAACACAATTGATATCTACGTAAAATCTACTTAGTGAAAGCATTTCCTCACCATCATTTTCATGAATCGGAGAGAACCCTTATGACACTTAGATTTTATAGTGTATGAGTTCCTATCCATGTGAATTTGTCAAAACCATAATCATAAGATAAGGTTAGTGACAAATTCAGCCTTACATGGATTAAACTTGTTCAATCTTAGTTTCTTGTCACCTTGGTAGCACAAGGCCCACCAATGCTTCCAAGTTGAACTCTGATAACTCACATGCAAATTCAACTTATTTGAAGTAGGTACAGAAATAAGAATTATGTCAACACGATAGGTTGCAAACCGTAAGTCGTGTGCTAGTGATAAATTACAGGTTTTACTCTTGATTAAATCGTGAAACTCTTTCGGGATCTTTAAGGCTCCCACTGTCCCCTTGACATATAAGTTTCCCCAGTCAAGAACCATTCCTTGACAAAACAAATATTCAAGGGATAGTGCGGATTCTTATCAAGACCAACACTTCACACAATTGGTCTTAGTTGGTCTTTGTCTCATCCAAGACATCACAACTTACCAATCTCAAATGTACAAGAGTAGAAAACATTTTACTCTTACATTTGACTAGTGTTAATAAATCTTCCTTTATGTCACTCAAAGTTACAATCTTGGAGTATGACTCTAAGAATTGTTTTGGAACGAAGTATGACTCATCTTCTTGATTTTAACCAATCCAACAATTCATGATCTCTCTTCTTAGCCATAACAATGCACTAAGACGTCCTTAGAGTATGAATTTGTGATATGGTTTCATAATCATTAAGATGATCATGAAATATGATACTAAAGTACTCTCCCATCCTTTCAGATTTGAGAAACTTTTATCTTTCTGACTAATTTGATTCTTCTCATTTGTTTTGTCATACATTGTAACCTTTCCAATGTTACAGAATTATACTTAACCTTATAAATAATCATATTTACTAATCTTTAGTAAATCATGACAAATCAATCTTTGTGGTGGACCTTGACCAGCGCACACCCAGTGTACCTAATTCCTTAGTCCTTCAATAGAATCACATATACATGTGATCAAAGAATTAGTCTTAATTTTCAAAGATGAAAATTCTCATTCATCATACAATACAACTTGTATGATTCCAAGTTTCTGTCCAAATGAAACTTGGGTGATGAAAAACTTTCTTCATTTGGTAAATTCAGACACTACCACAAATGAAAGAATCAAATCCACTTTCCAATATTGCTATTACTGGAAACATATAAGCAACAATTTTCCACAGATGCCATTGTAAGGATATTTTTAAAATAAATAAAATTAAAACCTCTTTTTTTTCTTTTATTTTAAAACTTTGCGGAAAAACTTATCCTTACAATCCACATGAAAACCTTGTTGTTATCTATTCATAAGCAATATATTATAACTCTTAAGCAATAACTCAAAATTCTGATTACCGAACCATGCGATCGAAACCCACCTTCGCAATCAGAATCAACATATACTTACTTTAAGCTTCCTATCTTTTCTTTGATTCTTAAAACATCAACATGTGACCCATTCACATTATGTAATAAGAATCTCCAAATAGAAACTTAATAGAGTTAGTTAGTGGACTTTACCCGAAGTAGAGTCAAACCTCTTGACTTGATCAACCTTATGACCTTTCAGGTGAATAGGTCAGCTTCGCAACCAGTGCCCCTTCCTTTGGCAATAAAACACATAAACCCTTTGGTAATGGCACATGAGACTATCTCAGACTTAGTCTTTCTCTTTACCATTTGGTCAACCGAGTTGACTATAGTCGATCCCTTTCCATTGGTAAGAGAAATCTTTTTCTAGATATCCAATGCTACCATTGTCAATGTCCATTTAAGACTTGGGAAGTTGTTCTTTTAATCAAATTTGCTTTACTGGTGTTCCAAATCATTGCTGATTCCACAACACCAAGCAAATAGATAACATCATTAAGGGTCATGTCATAGTCTGTCTCATAGTAGTCCCAAAGAGACTCACTATGTTACTAAGAAAGTGATTGAACATCCAACTTTCACGAGACTTTGACACCCAACTCTCCCGGCTTGTCAATATGTGACTTTATCTCCAAGATGTGAGCACACATAGACTATGCTTGCCAATAGGGATTGAGTGACTTTAAACTTTTCAAGAACTTGTGGGTGAGGGAGAATAATTGGAGGAGGTGGAGGAAGTGAAGTATGATATTGAGGGACACCATCTTTAAGAGATTTGGGAAGATCATAGTTGTCTGAACCAGAAATCTATAATGGGAGAAAATCAAGTTAGTTGATTCAAAGTCCTTAATATAACACCCAATATGAAATATTAAGGCTAGGACCCAACACAATATTTTATAATTTGGAAGAGGGATGTCGTAATCCAAGCTATAAAATATTTGAAGGTAGGCGAATGACGATTCACCAATTTCCACCATGAAAAACGAAATAATTTATTAGGTTTTAATTGGATTTGAAATTCCTAGATCTTTTGAGATTCATTGAACTTTTCAATGACATGTTTCAATCTCGAGTGTGCCCTCTCAAATTTTGTGACTAGGATGCCGAGGATCATAAAACAAGGTGTGAATAACCATACCAGTTCACTTGGTACCCTTAATATTATCACCTAATCAATGTGTTGGTTAACCACACACGCTCTGTTGATCTATGACAAACATTAAGTCACCCTTCGTGACCCTTACTAGTCCAAGTTAGTGTGTCGGTTAACCACACACGCTCCACCAACGACTTGGTAAGGTACAAAGTGTGAATTCCATGGGCTAGCACCAAATTCACATTTTTCCTAAAGTAACTAAGATTGGGAATTAAATAAAAATATTTAGTTACTTTATAATAATCATTATACTTTTAATTAGAATTTAAAGTCATTGTCCTACCCGTTCGGCTAACGACCCTCCACCAGTCAAGCAAGCGGTGGGTGAGAGTGGACACCCATTAAGTTGCCATTTTATAGGCAACAACCTTATACCCACCTTATAGACCGGCTTCGTGAATGAGGCCTACTAACGGTAAAACGACTTGTTCTTATACATATATATATATATATATATATATATATATATATATATATATATATAATAATTAACCATTAATGTTATAAATAGTGTAAGTGTTGAATTTTAACTTTTAAAACTCTAGGATGTGGAATTAAAGTTTATTAAAGTGTGTGAAACTTTTCCAAATTCCAAAACTTGAGGGCAAGTTTTGTAACTCTTCAAAACTTTTCATTTCATAACTTATGAATTAAAGGTTCATAAAATGAAGACTCTTCATTTTATGTAACTTATGTGTTTTTAATGTGTGTTAAAGAAAAGTGACCTTTGGATATCCATAACTTGAGGACAAATTATGGACTCCATTAAAACACATAAATGATCAAGAATTAATCCTAAACAATTAGCAAATAATTCCTATCATCTTCTAAATTCATAAGAACATGAACATGATTATCAAAGTTTCAAGAATTATATGAACACATACAAAGCATGAAATTTTGATATATGCTATTGTAAATGGATTAGAACAACCATTACACCAGCTAAAATAAGTTTTAAAACATCAAAACAGTTTAGGGTAAAGTTTCTAGTCCATTTCCAGTAGCAAAAGTCGAAAATCTGCATTCTGAACCTTCTACTCGCCGAGTGCACGAACCTACTCGGTGAGTATGATGAATTTTGCCTTGGACTCGGCGAGTCCCCCCATGGACTCGGCGAGTCCATCATGCAGACAGCAAAAAATTTCAACTTTTTTCACTATTTTGCATCAAGTATCAAACAAGCAAGCCTAGGCTCTGATACCACTGTTGGGTTTTGAGCAATCTAACACTTCCTAAGTGTGCATGCAACCCTAATAAACCTTGGATCTATGTTTGTCTAAATACATGCAAAATAATAATTTTCCAAGGTTCATAACCTATCTAACATGGCATGGGGTACTTTTAAACATAAAAGAATTAGATGAGATTACATACCTTTTTGATGAGTTTGATTCTTAAGGAGTTTGAGGGCCAAGCACCAATAGTGTGAATGCCTCAAATGGAATCACAAATCACCACAAACTCTTGGAAAACTTTGAGAGAGTGTATACACACTATAAAATCGGCCACACACTAGTGACACTAGTGGCTATTTCATGCAACATAAGCATGCTTATATAGTGTACATGATTAGGGTGAAACCCTAATAACCCATGACCTTTCCTTTTCCAAGGATCCATGGGTTAAAAGCTCCATGGATCATCCATGGACTTCCATATAAGCCTAGCCCATTAACTAATGAGTATTAGCCCACACCATATAAAACAATAGCCCACAATTTAATTAGTCTTCCTTTTAATCTCTAAATTAATTCATAATTAATTTAAGACTAAAACTAATTAAATAACATGACTTCATATTAATATATTATAACTTATAATATATTAATAAATCGTAAGTATACAATTTTCATAAAATTATCCATAAATCATTTGGGTGAAGTGCAACCCAAATGGGCCATGCCGGGTCGGGTCAAGTATGTACCAAATAAGTTATGGACTTAGACACCTTATCCAACAGTTTCTTCCTAGCATCCAAAATGACACTATTAAAGTTCCCTGAAAAGCCATTCTCCACAGATTCACATGATGAATGGTGAACTCTTAAAAAGTCTAGAGACCAAGTCTTTAGATCTCTATCCATAAGATGCTTAACGGCTTTAGGATTCAACTTTTCAATATCTTTCATGGTTATGTTAAAATGCGCTTCAGTTTTTGCCTTGCTTGCTCTCCAAAACAAATTTTCAAACTTGGCTCCACTAAACCTCTTTCTAAAATTAGCATATATATATGCCTAGCACACTGCCTATGTTCTGCTGCTGAGAATACTTCTTTGACTGCCTCAACCAAACCAAGCATATGTACCAGTAATAGGTGAAGTTAGAAATGTAAATATTTATTATACTATGTTAAATATTTTACAAACATACCTTGTGTTGATTAGAAATTAAAACCAAACCACTTCCTTCATTCCAACACTGCAAATCTTCTACAAGATTTTCAATGAACCATTTCCAATTCTCCTTGTTTTCCACACATACAACTGCCCAAGCAATTAGGAATATTCCATTGTTAGTATCCCTACCAACAGCACAAAGCAACTCACCTTAGCAAAAACTTTTCAGGAAACAACCATCCAAGTTAATGATCTTTCTACACCCTCCACACCCCTCTTTGACTACATCAAAGCATATGTAAATCTTGTTGAAGTAATTCTTACGATCAGACACTGTATCCATAAAAATTTTAACAGTGGATCCAAGATTTGATCGTTAATCTCCTCACTGTAAGACCATATTCTAGCATAATTTTCTTCAACCGTCCCTTCAACAAGACTCAATGCATACTTCTTGGCTCTCCTACACTGACTCATACTTACAGCAATGCCGAAAGTGGTTTTCACCTCCTCTCTTAGTAATCTCACACTCATCTTCTGCTTGTTGAAAAATTGTTGGGTAAAGTGGGTACCTATCCATCTATATGTAACAATTAATCCGAATTTGAAATTCTCTAAACATTTATGGTCACTAATAAGAGACTAAATTTGGAAATACTTATCATACATCATTCATCCATGAACCCCAATACCTAAATGTACATTTTCCATCACAACATTTGGCTAGCAACCTTCTACTATCATTTTTCACAAAACATAATTGATATCCATTTGCAACAGGATAGTTACAAAGCATGTGTTTCAATTGCTTAGGACTCTCAAACCTCATACCTAACACAGGTTCCTGCTCCTTCCAGTGCAGCTTTTCATTGAAAATATTTGGCAACTGAGGATAAACATCTTCATCGTCATCCATGGCTTCTTCCAAAGGGCCACCCAAAGCTGAATTCTCACCCATGTCGAGATCAGGGCCATTATCCTTTTTGATAAAATGAGGGATGCTATGGTTATCCTCATCTTCATCAGCATCCACATCCTCAGCTCCATGGTCATCCTCATCCTCATCCAAATGGCCTATCTCAATTTCTTTAATTAGTCATACACCATCAAGAACTTCTTCCACTATACTATCAATAACCTCTTCTTTGTGTTCTTCCAACCATTCTTACATGTTATTATTACCAAAATGGTCTACATACATAGGAATTATAACACCACATTCATACGATATTGGTATAAAATTGGCATAATCCAACTCATTCGAAATTAAGGCCAGACCTTTCGGAAAATGAATATCTGGTTGGCAGTAATAGAGCTTCACACACTTTTCTCCGGTGAACCTTTCGATAAATTCATAACACCCGTTCTTGTCCATGCCTGCGAAATTGATGTCCGACAACCTCTGAGTAATCCCCCCGGTGTAGCGTATGGGGTATTTTGCAAGGATTCCTTGGAAATACACATCGACTTGGATGGATACGCGATCCATGTTTGAGGTTTGAGGAGACAGAATGAAAGTAAGGGTTTATTGAACGAGTTGGATTGGTGAATGGTGAACAGTAGACGGGAAAAGATCTCATTTAAGTAAAACTATTAGTAAATGACATGGCATACACAATCAACAAGGCAAGGGGTTTAAGTAACACATGTGGCAGGAATATGACCGGCTGACCCCTTCACAATTGACATAATGACGTAATTGACCAGAAAAAATAAATTGTGTTCCCTCATAAAGCCACTAAAAAAGTTTAGTGACTAAAAGGGTAAACCCTAGAAAGTTCATAGGTCGTATGTGTCATTTTCCCTAAAGAAATAACAACTAAGTTTTTTGTATTTACAAAAAAAAAAAAAAAAAATCAAAAGTTGACATGAAGTCAACTTCATCAAAATATATGATGTCAAGATTCTGACAAACATAAAATCAAGTTTAACATTGCCGATGTTTATATCGACTAAAAAAAGACTAAATTGCCCTTTATTTGAAATTTTGATGTTGATGATCTTCCTTCTGAATTTAATAACACCTTTATATCAGTGCTTCCATGAAAGAGACATGATCCATATGAGTATTCAATCTACTATATCTCATCAGATTATTACATCAACAACAATTGCATATACAAAAACGACCTATACCAAACCTGTAATGAAAACAAAAAAGAAGTTGCAAAGGATAATAACTATGGAGAAAATGGATAAGAAACTTTATAAAATATGCATAAAATAGCATTCTACTTTCATAAAATTTGATCCCAACATATTTTTTCTATTTTTGTGTGTGTGTGTGTGTTTTGTGTATAGGGTCCTGTTTTTTGCATGTCAATTATCAATTATGAAATTTAATTCATTAATGCATTATGGAATTTTTTGAAATATACCATTTTCTTTCATTTTTAAGTCCAATGTAGCAATTATTACCTTTTCCTTTATCCAGAAAAGTATGATGCTATAATTTGTTAATTGTTTGGAAAAGTACAGTACTATAAGATGGGTTTTTTTTTTTTGTAATTGGTAGATTGACGAAGTCTATAAATTGTTTGACTCTTTGTTATTATGTGATGTGTGTAAGGGTGAATTACTATAACAAAAAATAATGTTGCTCTTATTTTTTTTTACTATTACGGCATTGAATTTTGAAATATTTGTCTACTTATAGCACAAAGTGCTAGAATCTGTAATGTTTGAGGAAAATATTATCTTGGACATTACTATTTAACCATTTATCTAAAATGAAATTTATGAAATTGGACAAAATTTTTAACTCTAAAAATAAATGAATTATCACTTACTTTAGAAAAGAACAAACTGGTTTTAGACAGTCATTCGCTGAAGAAACAACTTCAACCTACAGTACAAATCATTTAACTTGTACATGCTGAAGGACTTGAACTTGAAAAAAATATTGTATTAATTTAATATTTTTAAAACCAAACCAAACTTTGTGCTTCATTGCAAGTTGCCTGGAATACCATAGAACGTGTCGATAAAAGTCCACTACAAAGAACATTTTAATCAAAAAATTTAATACATATTAATCATCTCACTTATTTGTGACCATGTTACAAAGTGACAAGCTATCTTGGTCCTTACGATTTGCAAATAGAAAGCCACCGTTTATCCAAAATAGTATAAAGCTATAACTAAATCTTTGAAACTAAATTTAATGATTATTAGATGACAAACAACTAGTTATTTAGATGAATTTGTTGATTTAGATACCTTTTTACCATCATCCACGAAGAACCATATGCAAAAAAGCAAGTAGAGTTCTTTATTTCATCAAAAATTGTTCAGCACCATCTGTCTTTATGTCACTCAATTAAAAAAAATAGTAAACTAAACTCCAAAATAACCTTTCTTAATCCTAATTCCTTGGCATGTTCTACAAAAAAAAATAAACTTCCAAAAAAAGATTCTAAAGAACTTATAAATCATTGCAGGACAGTTGGAAATTCAAGAATCAATACCCATCACTTTGAGAGGCATAGGGTCGGAGCCGGTGGGTTGGTATAGAATAGGAGGCTGCATGCAACTGAGATTTCTATAAAATTCATAAGTAAAAATTGAAGCCCTTGTTCTCTACACCATATTGATGATCTGTACAAAATTTGTCATCAAAATGATCAACAAAGGACTGAACTAACAACGAAGTTTGACACAATTGACAAAGGTGGCAATACTTTAGGGTTACAACCCCATAAATTTGGAGAAGACAACCCTTGTGACTCCCTTTTGAACTCTTTGAGTATTAAAGCAGATCGAATCAAGACCATGGAAGGGTGCACATTCACCTGTAGGATGAATTTAGAATGGAATGAAGAACATGGAAGGTACCTGCACCACATTAAATGTGAGGTGGAAGCCTCGTCAAGAAAATCCGTTTGAAATTTGATCCAAACAGATCAATTCACAATTAAAACTTGCAATTTGTGTTATAGTACTTTGTATATGAAAAACATGTAGAACAAAGAATATATATATATATATATATATATATATATATATATATATATATATATATATATATATATATATATATATATATATATATATATACACTACTAGAAAAAGGTTAATAGAGTACGGTTGAAATTATGAATATAGTACGTACATAGAGGGCGTATTAGTAGAGGGGTGTATTAGATTACATGCCTAATAGAGTACGGCTATTTAGCCGTACTATATGTATCCTATCTACTTTTTACAGCCATCACATACAATCATCTAATACGGCATATATACACATCTAATACATCCATAAACAACCGTACTTGATATGAATCCTCTCAAACACACACCCATCTAATACACCATACGATCTCCTCATACAACCATACTAGATTACTCATACAACCGTACTAGATGTCAAGATACCAAACCCAGACTCCTTCCTAGTGGCCATTCTTAATTGCATTCCAGCCCTATTCAACATCCAGTTACAAACTTCACGTTCTTTGATTCTAAATAAAGGGACAACAGTCAAAAGTAATATCAACAGACACCTGGATATATCTTCTATCTTCTGGAGCTAAAATATAATTGAAATTTCATCTTCATTTTCCTTCTTATGAATAGAGAACATATGGAGTCAAAACACTGAAGTTCCTGTTTACACAACCAACAAAATCTAATCTTAAGGACAATGATGAATGAAATAAGTGAATAGTTGGAAAATTACTAACCTATATGAGACCATGTTACCGACAGTTGGAGGATTTGACATTCTCATATATAAGGTGATACTTGAAATTTCTAGGCACATTAATGGCAGATTCCTTGACAGTCAAAAGCAAGCAAAGCCTCACCACCTAGGGGCACATATAGAAAATTAGAAAAGGGAATAATAAGAACAAAATCATATGTGTGTGTGCGCTAGAGGGCAAAAAATACATTTTCCTTCCATTATAAGGATGATGAGCGTGAGCTCTTTCAAGTATCCTAGAAAAGGACACAAAAAGACAACAAATATTGAAAGGTCAATCCAAAATAAGACTTACTTGTGATCATCATTCATAACATCTTGTGTGATAATCTCCATGATATCTTTTAGGCTCCTCTTTTTGCATTGGCACAAGGTGTTCACAAAAAGCTGAAGTAACCCATTTAAATCTCGAATGTAGCATGCCAAGTGTCCTTATCTAAGGATTAAACAACACATAATGATGATGTCATATTTCTATTTTAAAATTTGGTAAACTAAAGATATATGCGTACTAACCTCACCCAAGTGGCTGAAGGCCACATAGATTCCACCAATAACTTTAACACTCTTAGAACCAAAATGTAAAAAGAAAAAAAAAAGTTAGTAACGTATATTATATTACTATATGTTAAGAGAACTTAAATAGAAGATTTAAAAAGATATAAAGAAAAAAGATGATTTTTTGTATTGTTATAACACACACCTCTGCCATGCCAGGCCAGTGTAATGACACCTCTTTCGATTGTGCAAGTTCCACTTCTTTAATTTGTTTCTTTAACTTCTCTTGAACACCTTTTTTATGCAATAAAACAATAAGAAACATGGTTTTGAAATTTTTTATTGTTATAAAATAATATAAAATATATACAATTATCATACCTGGTAATTGTAAAAGAAGAAGAGATTGAATTATTTTCAAGTTCTGTTGCAACAAGTTTGTTTTAAACTCAGCCAAAGCATCTTCTCTCACAAGTAACTACAAATAGATGTAATTCAAATGAAACTCAAAAGAGTACATAAAATTACGTTACACATGTTTAACTGGCCTCATAAAGGCAAAAAAAGTAATTATTTTAAAGAACACTCACCATGACAATTGGATCCCAGATAGAAATAACAATGCCAATATTATAGGTTACTACAAAATGTTCAAATAAATACGTAATCAGATCTTAATCTAATAAAAATCAAAATTAAGCAAAGTATGTATATAAGTTTTTAGATATTACTGTCTGGAAAGAACTCATAGCTGCTAACATGCATTTTCACATTATCAAATCATAAATAAACTTTATATCCTTATTTGAAATGAGAAAATATGTCCTCATGTATGCCTCTTCCAAAATAGAGGTTTGGCTGTAAAAATTCACAAAATTCAGAATGAAACAAGAAGCATGTAACACGTAAATGAACTTGTCTGAATAGAAGTAATGAAATAATGTTTAGAAACATGTTCCTTATTTACTTATCGGACATAGAGAGTATATCCATAAAATTCATAGCAAATTGAACTAAGAAAGCTTTGCTGAAATTCGGTCACTTCACCAAAATCATGATCCTAGGGAAGAACAAAAACCTGATTTCATTGAAGGTAAAACAAACAACATTAAACCCTAACATTTTAAAAACTAATTTTGTGTTCATTGGACCTAATTTCTTAAAAATCCCTATTCTTACAAACTAATTTAAAACTACCCTATATACGTATAAAGAACTCACCCATCCATGATCCATTCACTACTACCAACAAAAAGCACATCCTAACTATCTTTTATTTTGACCAAATTTATAGTTTTTAATGGAAAAATGTTGTCACACACCTCTAACAGAGAAGCCTATTATTTAGAGCTTTCTATGATTTATTCAATACATTGCAAACTCATAACAATAGTAATCTAAAAACCCTAGCGTATCCTTAGACATTAGTTGCTCATACTCTTGTGTACAAAACCTTTAATGTCAAAAAAATCATTCCCACATCCATTAGAATATAATCATATATATAATATACCCATAACATAAATTAATGCCTTTTGTATTGAAGATTGAAGAATACCTTTTCAGTTATGATACCAGATATTAAATTAGTTGGTGTAACATCAAAAGCTGGATTCCAAATACAAATCTCAGAAGTTGCAACTTGTTCTCCCATACCACCACATGTGTTAAGTAACTCCTTTGGCAATCTTTCTTCTATAACAATTTCATTCCCGGAAGATAATGACAAGTCAACTGAAGTCAAGGGGGCCGCAACGTAAAATTGAACACCATGATGTTTAGCAGATAACGCTAGGCTATATGTTCCAATCTTGTTCGCAGTGTCACCTAAAATCAAATTTAATTTTTTTAGATTAAAAGTAACAAAAGATTTGCGGATAAAATAGTAATAACATACCATTAGCAGTAACACGATAAGCTCCAACAATGACATAATGGATAGATCTAGTTTTCATTAAAGCAGCAGCTGCAGAATTTGCTATAAGAGTCGCGGGTATTTTGTCATGAACTAATTCATAAGCTGTCAATCTTGATCCCTACACTTTCACAAATGAACAAAAACAGTATTGATCGAGTCAGACATTTCATCGAACACCTAGGGTGCACACACAACTAAAGAACTATTCCATATTTCCATGTAATAATGAAGATTGTTTACTTGGTTAAATGGACGGGTTTCTGTACAATAAGCTCTTTCTAGTACTTCATCAACATGTAGTGCACGGATTACTCCAAGAGCTGTTCCAAATCCAAATGTTGCAAGACTATTGAAATGAAACAATAAAGTACAAATCATAAGAACATGTAGCTCAAGATCTAGAGTTTGTCATGTAAAGAGGGAGATGACTAGCCTACCAGTATTATAATGTGTCAAAACAGAAAATTTCTTAGATTCCTTTTGTTAAATTTGAATGAAAGAAGATCCATATGACCTGATTGCTTTATTGGAGGCAACATCATCTTCCAGCATTACTTCAGCAGCTTCAATGTAAGCCTGAAAAAGCAAAGAACAGAAAGTAACTAAATCAAACATGAATACATGATATGAATTACAAGGAGAGAGAGAGGAATTACAAGGAACACTTGGTTAGCATCTGTAGCAGTTGCAACAGAGTTTGTTACAATCTTTTTAAGTTTAGTTGCAACATCTGAAAGATTCACAGCTGTTGGACGACTGTGAAACAATAGAACAAATCAAGAAAAAGTTCTGAGGAAACACTACACTTCAGCAGCATCTCGAATCTCCAAATAGATTGTATCAAGAGGAAGTTTTCTCTGCTCAAAACAACAGTTACAATTAAATGAAATGAAGTGAATATGAAGGAGAAAGGGGACCTGATCAAGTAGCTGAAGTGAGCCACGGTGATAACAGATGGCTTGCATAGATGAGTCGGCTTGAGATGCCATTGATGGAAATTGGAAGCAACTGCAATTCAGCAAAAAAGTAAACCAATCTTAACGAAATTAAAGGTTGGATACAAATAAGTTGGATTGAGTCGCGGAACACATGTAGACGAAGACGAAACTTGCTGGAGGGACGTGAGTCGTGAGTGAGGTGATCGACGGAGTCGGAGGCAGCTTAAGGCGAATGATATTCGGAGTAGAAAGGTGAAAAAAATGTTCTCAAATATCTATAAGAAGAACTACAATCATCTAGATGGTAATCGGTGGATTTATCTACAAGAATTTGAAATTATCGACTTACCTCAACTTGACCTTGTAGTGACTGAACGTAATTGATGATTTCATCGAGCATGAGTGCTTTTCCAGTGACTTAAGAACATGATTTCACATTTTGATTTCATCGACCATGAGTGCTTTTCGAGTGACCTAAGAACACGATTCTGAATTGGCGACGAAGACGAACCGGAAGCCTTTAAAGGTGGCGACCTGGAGGTGGTGGATTCTCTTTCTACGACACCAGCGGCTCTGAGTTTGATGACACAGGCGGTGTAGGATTGTCTTTCTACGACACTAGCGGCTCTCAATTTGATTAAGGAGGAAGACGAAGCAATAAGCGGTGGAATGTATTTAGGGCTTAACCAAAGAATGGGTGTTGGGAAGAAGTAGACGATAATGGAGTCGGGGTTGCGTTTGTGGAGGCTTCGCAGTTGGCAAGATATCCTATAATCGGAGAGCAGCAACGTATAGGGCGGTGGTGGTGACAGGGTTTTGGCTCTAAACTGTAAAGAATAAAGATGGTGAGGTTAATCTAGTAATTTGGAAGATAGATGGTGATGGGGAAAAACGGTCGTCTTTGATTGGAAGTCGACCGCGGTGGGAGACACTCGGAAGGGTCGAAGAATCAGCAGATGGCGGAAGGTGAATGGAAGAGCTACTGTAGACAAGTCTCCCCTGATTTAAGTGTATATATAATACGCCTTTAATTAGAAACATACATCCCTTTCTAGTACGGGTTTTATTATATCCGTATTATATTATGGTGTATTGTATTAACCTTTTTCCAGTAGTGATATATATATTTGATGGCCGGTTCCTGGTTAATAAATTCGGGTATATGATGATTAACTTTGGTTCAAATATCTAGTATCTATAATGTAAGAATAATTTGTCATTTCCAATCGTGTGTAACTACTCTCTGGACACAAAAATTTAAGAAAAAGAAAGATCAGCCCAATATTCCATTTATCGACTTTCAAGTTTTCAACCATGGTGAGAAAGGGATATATGGGCTTTATTTTTGTACAACGCTTCCGGGAAATTAGCCTTACGTCTTCCTATTAGGAGAGGTAGAACATCAGGGATAATATAAATGTCTAAACTAAGTGTAAGATTCATGTATTATATGAGTTAATTAAAAAAATAAAATATAAATATCTAAATATTTAAGAACTTTAGATTTATAAGAAAATAAGAAAAATAATGAATTATTAAAATTGATTTTTTTTATCTTTTGAATTTATATAAATAAACAAAATAAACTAATGAGCTTTAATTTGAGAATTTTGAAATAAGAAGGTAAGTCCATTAATTGATATTCATTTATTACTATATTTATTATAATTATTACATTATAGTATTATGTGGAATTTATTAAAATAGAAAAACCCATAAAATGACATGTATAAAACAAATTAATTCAAAATAACAACAAAATAACATTTGACAAATTGAATGAAAGTATGATATGTGATAAAAAATCTCCATTTATTAGAATTTATTAGAATAAAAGTTTTAACATACTGATAAACAAATAAAAAGAAAATCCTAAAGATAATAGGTAATCAATTAGAATTTAGACTTTTAAAAATGAATAGTTCATATTTCCAATGTCATATAAGTTTCAATGGTAGAAACCCCTATAACAATGTAACGGTGTTTTGGAAAATTTGGTTTACTACACGAAGTTTTATTATAAAAAATATTAATGCATTTTTGTGTGTGTTTTTTTTAAACGACAAATATAACCTACTTCTAAACTACACATTAAATTCACCAATATATATAACGAAACTTGAACCTTTAACCTCAATAAAAGAGGAAAACACCGAATATCGTTGGACTATAAGCCTTTTGGTTTTGTGTTTTCGTACATAAATATTTAATTTATTATTATATCATTATACATTTTAATTTAATGTATTATTATATCATTATACCTTTCAATTTACTGAAATATTAAAAATTATATATTTTAAAATAGATAGTTGTTTGAACAGTAGATAAGGTATAAAAAATAATGAGTACCGTGAGTGCAAAACATTGTCATTTATTTATGAGATTATATGGTTAGACTTTAATGTGACACTTGTCGGTAGTCACATTTTTTGCATTTTGTTTTGATTGTTTTTTTTTTCATTTTGTTTTTCAATCATATTTTTTTTTTCTTTTTGAAAAAAATTAAAGTTCTTAAATTTTAATTATCTACAAAATTAATATAGTAATGAAAATTTGATTTTTTTTATTATTATTTATAAAACCCAAAAAATAAAAATTTACTCCAAAAATCAAAAAATTAAAGGGCACTCTTTATAATGAAGATTTTATAAAAATATATTTTTTTAATATTAGTTTTTATAAATATAACATAATTTTTTATGTTTCCAAATTCTAAAAAGAAAATGAAAGAGTTATTGATCTTACTATTTTAGTGAGTTTATATAAGAAAATTTTCAAAAATATTGTTGTTAGGGTGTTGGGTTTATATTCAAAAATAGTTTCAAAAACATAATAATTTTAAAATGAATAATTATAAAGCTATTTATACCCAGCGATGATCATCTTGCAATCAAATAAAATATTAAAACAATCACAAAAGGGAAAAGAATTACGACCTTTGAAGACTTTGATTCCTCTCGGGAGGTTGAAAGTTGATGAAGATGACAAAGAACTCAAAGTAGAGCTTCTTTAGAAGTATCCACCACGCATGTGTTTGCCATCAAATATGTTTTCTTAAGCCATTAAGAACCAATATCAAATTACTCTTAAGGAGAAGCAACTTATAAAGCCTTGAACTCTAAACTACACAATGCAAGAGAGAAGAAGTGAGAAAAACCTAATAACCTTTGCTTTGAGAGAAAAAGAAGAAGATTGATTAGTCAAACAACTAACAGTACTTCTCTTTATATACATACACATATGTAGCATATACCATACTAATATTTAATGAAAACATGACATCTTGTGACAAGCATGAGATGAAAGAGGTAAAGACAAAACTCAAGCTCCCGCTCTCCTTTGAAATCCACATAAATTAAGAATGAGATGGGATTGTTGTGTGTGACTTACTCCATCTTAATTACTAGAATGTGCATCCATTTTATATATAATTAACTTTATATAATAGGACTTAAATAGATCCAAAAGGATATACACAACATATAATTTCATACCTTATGATTTACTAGTTGTTTTCTCTATAGAAAATATTATTTTCATAAAATAATAATTTCCCAATTAAATACAAGAGTCGATAATACTCATTAGGAATCAAATTCTAATAAATAATTAATAAGTGTCTACTTGCTATAAGGTGTGACCCTATTGGATCATATGTTATTAGCATATGTCATTCGATAATGATTCTTGAATATATATATATATATATATATATATATATATATATATATATATATATATATATATATATATCTTTCAATCCCCTACTTGCACAAGACTCATTATAGATTGATATAGACAGTGGTGAGCATCTAGCAACATTTCAAACCCCCAAATAATGCATGACGAAAATATCATTCATCAACATCTAATTCCCATAAGCCCAAAGCTACAATTGATATATAAGGTGAGTTTATTAGTCATCCTGTTGAACATGAGGCATAGATGACAATCAAACTCATCTGGTGTTTAACTTTTAGTAATGTACATTAGATGTCTAACCCTCAACACATAGGAGGAACAAATCTCATCTTGACTACCTGGTCAAAGAACAATGGTTTGCTATATTAAAGCATATCAATCGACACATTTATGTCACAAATATGTATCTCATGTATTAAGGATAAAAAGATAGTACATTCGTCAAGTATCACTCATGATAGCGATCCATGAGGTGATCTTGAAGCCGGTCATGTCCAATAATTGTTCTCTGACAAGTACCTATGAATCTTGGTTGCAACCTTTTGCCCACTTTCGTCGTATGATAGCCAACCACTCTAATTCATATTAGTCTTACTTCATAATAGTTCCCACAATAATGACTGACTTTGTACTTTTAGAATAATTAGATTATTCATGGATTAAACATGTTAATATAGATCACAACAAGTATTAATGGATATGTTATATGCATTATCTTGTGTTTTGAAGCTATTAGAATGTGTTATATTAGTTTAATAATGGAATGGAATTGATAAATGCAAGTTTAGAATGGAATGACATTGAAAAAGGAACAGGATAGCCTCACTGTGGTGCGGTAAGGAGCTTGTCGCGGTGTGGTGAGTGATGCGGAGAATTGATTTTTCCTCCGCCATAAGTCATAGGATATGTGATTTAGCTACACGGCATGGTGTATGGGTGCCTTAACACGGTGTGAAAAGTACATTGTTATAAAAAAATTTCGCTACGACATGACAAAAGGGAGATCGCACATTCATTTAACCTACCATGACATGGTGAGGTATTATGTTAGGGCTCATTTGTTCATTATCAACCCCCATTTCTTTTAGAGCTCTCTTTCGGAGACTTGGTGATTAAGAAGTGTTCAAGTGGCGATTTATCTTGTTTGGGCTAGGTAAGATCATCTCAAACTCTTTTAGTTGATGGTTTCTTCATTTTCAATCTTACGATGGATTTAATGGTAGATTTCAGGTTTAAGTTTTGGTGCAGGATTTCTCCAAGTAAACTTGTTATTAATGCTTGACTAAGTGCTTAGAAGCTTAATCTATGGTTTGTATGAAGTTAGTATGGTTGAAATCCATGATTTTATTCTAGGGTTTTTGAACCCCTAGAAATGGAAATGATGAAGAAGAGAATTGTTTAGTATAATCTAGTTAAGTTAAGTGTTTATTAGTTTTATTAGTGTAGTTTGACAAGTATTTGAGCAAAGGATGGTCAAGCTAGGGTTTTTGTCCAAAATACGAGTTTTTGGCTAAAATCACAAGTGATATCTTAGTGGATTAACACATGTATGAGAGTCTTAATGTGTATAAATATTCTAGGTGGTAGAAAGGAAGGATTTGGAGCCTCTTAAGATACGCTTTGGAAGGATTTAGATCTTTTATCCTCGTTAATCTTTTATCTAAAAACGTTATTTTATCATTTAACGATAATAAGATTTTCGACAAGTATTATATATCCATAATATGTGTCCACATAATGTGTATACAATAAATAAGTACTTATATGGCTCGTAACGCATACAAAGAACAATTATTCTATTTGAGAATTTTAATTGTTCGATAATATACATAATAATAACCATTATCCCTTAAACGTCTAGCCGGAAATCGAGAGCATTACAATTACCTCCCAGTTAGGATGATTACGTCCCATAACCATACGACAACAAAACAGCTCTAAATAATGATTCCTTAAGTTTCCTTTCGATCCCCAAGTAAGGATTTTCCTAGTACCGTGTCATCACATTAGTAATTTAACTGACCCCATTACTTTATACTCGAAACAAGGTTTTAGGTTCTTTTATGGCAGCTTATCATCCTGCCAACCTAACTCTACAATTGAAACATCAACTCTATTGATTAGAGTTTCATTATTAAGAAGCTACCCCTTATACATTGCATTCCCTACAAATCCATTTCTTTTGTCCAATAAGGATTTTAAACGACAAAGTTCACGAAATTTATCATGTCGTGCCCTTTTCGGATTTCAACTTTGTCGGTCTACCACTATTTTTAGATTATCACTGACATAAGTATTTTAAAGAAATCATAGAATTACCTCAAATCATAAATCTTTACTTATTCATGATAATGACTCTATGAAAACATTTATTATAGACCAATTCTCTATGTGGTACCAAGAAAGTTATACTTTTATCACTTGGTCAACTCTATCCCATAACGTATCGTGGTTCTACATAATCTTGGGACACCTGATGATAAGATCTCAGACAAGATCATCCGTTTTTACCTATATGTATAGGTAAATGTTGTAAGTTCCTTCATGATATTTGATGTTGCGTCCTCATTTGATAACCAAAACACTTATTCGAACATCTACATAACAAAATCGAAGCTATTAACTCCTCCTAGCTTTTTGCGTTGAAACTCTCCTGGATCTTGATGTTGAATCTGAATTCGAGTTTCCTTTCACACTCTTGTCTTAAGGGTTGGTTCTCACCCACTTAGGTTTGAAATCTCACTTGTTGCTACCCATAACCGATCAAAGCTCAAGATGGCTCTGCTTATGTGATTTATAGATCCTTTTCTTATTGGAAGAAACTCTTGACGGTCATATCAATGACTCTAATATCCCTAACATAGTGTCACTGCTTGTGCCCACAACAAGTGATATTGTCGTATAGCACGACAATAGTCTAATCAAGATCACGACAAGCATTATGTCGTCCACCAACATACACACATATAAAATTATATTAGACGGTATTACTAACATAAGAAAAATATTAGCAACAACGATGGTTTTTGAACTCAATATTATCCCTCCCTCTTCTATTGGATGATTAACCTTGTCGCACACTAATTGATCCTCTTGTAATGATCCTTCCAACCATATCTGAAGCATTTAGGTGCATGACACACAAAAGACTCTTGCTTGTGTCTTTATATACTGGCTACAATTACATCAGCTCCCCTAGCCTCCTGAGCTAGAATCAAATAGGGTTGAACCTATATGCCAATATTGGTGCTTGAACCTGCACTTGTTGTTTCCTCCACCGATGGACCTTCAGTCCCAACTCTTGAGTCATAATATTGAATTTCATCGAAGTCTCCTACTCCTTAAATTGGGTTGTAAACTCAACCCACGATAAGGTATTTACTTCATCTACAACATTAGATCAAATGGTCACATACTAATGACCTTCTATTGCATGACACAATAAATAGATAATGAACTAGACTCTTGCCTCAACGAGACAAACACTAACAAAAAAGAAACCTTTTGTCTAATGCCAACGATCTAATTTAACCACATTATAACAGGTAGCATTTATTGCTACGGGCTGCTTAACCCTAACGAAGGCTGTAATTTTTTTGTTGATCATTTCGATCACCGCCTTCTTAAATCTCACGACTAAAGTCGGTTACTGCATCGAACAAGGTTCATAGAATAAATCAACTTTTTTACACAAATCTATATTACTCATACTCGTTCCATCATGGACAATTAGGTCTAAACCAAAACCAATTTCCTAGACATTACCATATCGTAGGTAATGACGGAAATAGGCAAAACAACTCAACTAACAATGCCTTAGTAACCTTGTGACTCTTCCTGATTCAAGTGTGAATCTCGTGCTTCTGGTAGTACAAGCCTATACTACCTTTCAAATCTATTCATTCTCGTCCCAAAGGTTATTTGTCGGTTCTCAAGTCATTGCAAATGATAAATACAAAGCAATTTAACATGTACGTATGTTTCTAAACAAGCACATACAACACATTTTCCTAGAATCCACTAGGATTTTTGCGTCTTTGTCAGGCATTTTAACAACAACTATTTTCTTTACCAAGCACATTCAAAATTTCCCAGACTCCTCTTCCAGGATTCTTCTCGCGTATATGCTTGATCTAACATATTCTAACACTTTTCCTAGGTTAGTAGTAATTTCTACTTCCAAACTCTTTGTGTACATTCCAATATAGTGCCCAGTCTGTAGGACATACTACATCTGAGTTTGCTCTGGTGGTATAGAGACAAACGTTCTGCAACTACTCATACCACCTTTTGATATTTGCAAGCCACCATGCATATCATCCTATCTCTTCGCTTTATTATCATTTACTTTATAGGATTCAATCCTAGAAAGTCTATATCTCCGCTGTATTTCTTTTCATATTTACGTCATAAGAGTCAATCCTAGGAAGTCAGCATTTCAACTACATCTCAGCATGTTCCACTAGCTTCAACTTGGTCCTTTTGTCAACTCTAACACCAGTATCTCTCTTCGTATAATATTATATATGTATCATCACTTCAGCTAAGTATTCTAACTTACTAAAGAAGTAAGTTACTTCACACTTTACAACCCAATGACTATTTTCACCATCATAGTCTTGTATGTTGATTCGGCTTAACATATTAAGGAATTCACATAAGGATGTGATAGAATTCAACCATCACTTAGTATTTCAAATTACTAAGTCAGAGCATCCTGTATATGGTACAATTCAAATCTTAACACACCACTCTAACTGCATACTATCTCATATCAACAGAAAAAAATCGGCCTATTAAGTCTGGAAAACTTTGTCAGCTTCATTCTTTTATCTTCCTCAAATCCATTTGAATTCTACATAGCCTCTTACGTAACTTTAACTTTGATATCATCGAAGTATCTATCACCATATTGAGTTCCTCCAAGTCCACTAGTCATATCTATAACTCATGGACTCATCTTGGTTCTTGGTCGTATATGATAACACCTAAAGTAAATGTACCTCAACAACACATTATCACTTAAAATGTACTATCTTACTTTGGAGGTACGATTATCTCACCTATATGTACTATCCCAATCCAAAAGTACTAGTACACCATTTAAGAAGTTACCAGTGTCAACTATTGGAATTTTTCTTATCATTCCAGTAACTTACACGCCAATTCTAATATAATAATTATACGTTTAGAATCATGTACACATAAATTTCCTTTTCTAAATCAAGGTCGGTAATAGACCTCAAATCCTTTTTAAGTAATAGCAATCTAGGTAGGAAACCTAAGGCATGCTATAATACATATCATTTAGCACATATTAGCATATAAGGCATCTCTCCTTATTATTATGCTAGTACACATAATAGCTAGTAAGGTATACAACCTAGGGTTTTCTATAAGATAACTTTATTAGCACATAATATCAATTAAGGCATATACCCTAAAGTATTCTAGTACATGTGTCTATATAATAGCAATTTAGGTATACAACCTAAAATGTACTAGACACACCTCTCATCATCATTACTTAATCTCTAAGTGTAAGTCTAGAAATAATCACTATTCCTAGTTCGTTTAAACTAATGCTCTGATACCAACTATAACATCCCCTATTTTCCAGAACTGAAAAAAAAAACTTTTCTTTACGCTTTCAAAATCATATTATTTTTGTTCGCTAAAAATCCTAGTATAATAAAGCATTTTGTGGAAACTATCTCGTTTTTATTAATATATCTTGAGTACACATGTTTCAAAATAACAAAACCCTAAGGATGTTATAATCAATACATAACATAGTTACAATGTAAAGACCTAATGGTCCTGAACTCTATTGTAGGTTGTCTTTTTAATCACTCGACATCATATTCAAGATCCAACAACCTTAATACCACTACCTATGATGCATTTAAATTAAGTGGGTAAAGTTTGGTAAAACATGATGCGAAACATAATGTTTTTAATCCCACAATGTTATTATGATAATAAACCATAATTAATACACGTATAAAACCAACTATTACCAAACAACATAAATATCTATAAGACACTATACCCTTTGTTACCCATCCCCTCAATTCTCACACATCGATCCTATTGTTGAACTAAGGTGTCTAAGCTAATAAATAAATTGGTATATTCTTGAATTAGAAGCAAAGTCCTTTTTGGGTTGCCCTCATAACTCATAACCGAATAGAATGACTGCTCTAGCCTCCCATATCCTCAAGTCTTTTAGTTATTAGGGTTTTGGGTACAACCCATTAGAGGCATTCAAGCTTTTGGTGCTTGCTTTCTAAGGAACTATAAGAGGATTTTTTTTTATTATTTTCTATACTAATCAAAAGGTATGTAACTCTAATCTTTATGATAATTTCGATTTTCATAGCCTCTCTCAAGGTTTCTTGATGTTCATCGTTTATTTCTATCAATAGAGAAAACATAGATCCTTTCTAGGTTGCATGTGAACTTAAGGGTTTAAGTTTTTTTTTTTCGCCACATGAATTTTTTTGCCTAGCAAATCCATCAGTGGTATCAAAGCCTTAGTTTTCTATTTGATTGTGCATAATAGTGAATTGATCAAAATTAGGGTTCATGGAAATTAAACCCTAAAGGATTAATTTTTTTGCAAATGGATAAGGTTCTTGAAACCCTAGCCCCCATCCTTATTTTTGAAAATTGGTAGGATCCCTTAGGGTTTCTAGTTTCCTTATTTATAATTTTAAATGCCTTAAAATTTGGATAATTAAAACCTAGTAACCCTTATCCCTTGTTTTAAAAAATTAGAAGGGTTATTGGGATGAGGGTTAAAATTGAATTATTTTATTAATTGTTAATTGAAGATAACTATTTAACCCATAATGATTTAAATTTGAATTATTTTATTAATTGTTTAATTGAAGATAATTATTTAAATTCCTAATGAATTAATTAATTTAGTTGGTTAATTAAAATATAATTGGTAAATCATTTATAGATTAAAATTAACTAATCATTAAAGGTTTAATTCGAAAATTACTTTTAAACCCTAGTATTTTGAAAAAGTTTTAAAATACACCTTATACTATATATGATTAAATGTTTAACATATTACATGTATAATAAACGTCATTCAATCAATAGTAGGCCTCATTCACAAAGCCATTCTATAAGGGGTATAATGAAACGACCTATAAAATGACCATTGAATGGGCGTCTATTCTCACCCATCGCTCTCTTGGTGGTGGAGGGTCATTAGTTGCATGGGTTGATAGGACATAACCTCTTAAAAGTATGATGATATTAAAGTATTAGAACCTTTTATATAAATCCCAACTCTAGTTACTTTAGGAAAAATGTGAAATGTATGCTAATCCATGCAAACGCACATCACTCTTTATATGTTGTTACTGGAGCGTGCGTGGTTAATCGACACACTAATTTGGGACTATAAAGTTGAGTGATGGACAAATTGAAAATTATCATTGTTGATGGAGTGTGTGTGGTTTACTGGCACATCAGTTTGAGATGATAAATGACCTCAAGGTTAAAGAGCATAATATGAGATTAAACATTTCATTGATAATATTCAATGAATCTCAATTTATCTAGGAGTTTCATATTAGATTGAAATTGGTAAATTTGTATTACCTACCTTAATAAATTCAAAATTAGATTACGGCATCCCTCTTATTTGTTGTGATTTGTATTTTTCTTCCTAGCCTTGAATAATTATTTTTGGGTTAAAATATTAAGGATTTATATCACTAACTAAAATTATGTCTCTTTATATAGATGTATGTAAACGGTGATGTCGCTACTACTCAATCAACCACTCCCCAATCGAACTTCACTCTTCTCTCGATCTTATCAAAGGAGAAGCTTACAAGTCCTAACTACAAGGACTAGATGTGTAACCTCAAGATGACTCTTAGGTATGAGAACAAGGAATACGTTCTCAAAAAGCCTCTCATTGCGATCGGTCATTCTACTGGTACTCCCGAGGAAATTGCTTCGTACAACAAACACTTTGATGATGTCACTAAGGTTGCTTGCATCATAGTGGCCACTATGGCACCTGAGTTGGCCAAGTTCTATGAGGACTATTGGCCTTATGACATGTGTATAGATCTTGCTAAAAAATTTCACAAGAAAGCAAGACATGAACGCTACAAAGTAGTCAAGTCTCTGATGGCATGCAAGCTCAAAGAGAATACAGAGGTATGTGGAACAACTTGAGAGGCTCAATGTGTAGTTTGACAAGGATTTAACCATTGACATGACCCTTAACTCCTTGCCTCCTAGTTATGAACCGTTTCTTATAACTTATCATCTAAACAACATGGAGACGACATTGACCTAGCTCCATAACTTGTTGCAAACTGTTGAGTCGGGGATGAAGAAAAATCATGCTCGTACTATGACAAGTGCTCCTGACTTGGGCATTGGATCTGGAAAAAGGGAAATAGAGGAAGGCTCCTTCTCGGTCCATTTGGAAAGGTAAGGCCCATGCCCGAGGTTCTAGTAGTGGTTCCAAGACAAATCCCAACTTTGATGTCTCTGCGATCAATGATCCCAAAGAGACCACTTGCTTTCATTGTGGCAAAAAGGGTCATTAGAGGATAAGTTGCCCCAAATACTTGCAATACTAGAAGGATGGAAAGATCGAGGCATCTTTTTCATGGATTTACATTATTCAGGTTAATAACATACAACTTTCACATTCATGGGTCCTTGAAACAGGGTGTGGTTTCCATATTTGTTCTGATTTTCAGGGGCTAAAAGAAAGTGAGGAAGTGGAGCATGGAAGATTGAACCTGGTCATAGGGAATAGCCGATCTTCACCTGTTACCAAGATTGAGATTTATGAACTTGTGCTCGGAAATGGTGTTAGGGTTAATTTGTTAAATTATTATTCGTCGGATATGACAGGAAAAATTATTTCATTTCATGCATTATTCAGACAAGGTTTTAGATACTTATTTGATAATGATATTGGATCTATTTCTACTTTTTAATAATGGTGTTTTTATGTTTAAAGATTTACCTTGTAATGGTGGGTATGAAATTGTGACTTGTGTTGATAACCTAGGCAATAGTGTATTTCATATTGATTGGTCCAATGGTGTGGATAATGCATGTTTGTGGCATTATTGTCTTGGGCACATAAGTAAGAAACACATCGCCCAACTGTAAAAGGATGGAGTATTTGAATCATTTAATCTGAGGACAGATGATGAATGTGAATCTCGTCTATTAGGCAAGATGACAAAATCACCTTTCATTGGAACATGTGAAAGAGGTGAAGGACTGTTGGACCTCATCCATACGAATGTGTATGGCCCATTTAGAGCCACCACAAGAGATGCTAATTGATATTACATGAATTTTATGGATGCTTATTGTGGATATGGTTATATCTACTTAATCAAACATAAATCGGAAACCTTTGAAAAGTTCAACGAATTTAAGCATGAAGTCGAGAATCAACTGGGCATGAAGATAAAGATGCTCCAATCTGACAGAGGTGGTGAGTATTTTAGTGTCGAGTTCCATGACTATCTTAAAGAATGTGAAATTGTTTCATAATTGACTCCTACAATAACACCACAACTTAATGGTATGGCTAAGAGGTGTAATCGAACCTTACTAGATATGGTTTGTTCCATGATGAATCGATCTTCCCTTCCTATTCATTTATGGGGGTATGCCTTAGATGATGGGTTTTGGTCATAAGACATCCTATGTGCTCATATAAACCCTAATGCTTGGATCTAGGTTTCTCTATTGTACATGTTTTGAATCCAAGACTATAAACCCTAATTCTAGCATATGGAAATCGATATTAACATATAATTAGGTTTATGATATTACCTTGATTGTTATGTAGTAATAACAATCCCAATTCCTCCTTGAATTAACTTTGGAAGGCTTAGAGTCACAAGTGTCACTCCTCTAATGTCTCACAAACACCATAAGCAAGAGGATGAAGAGGAGAGAGGATGGAGGCTGACAAAATCATGTTCTAACCCTAGAAAAGAAGTTCCCCACGTTTTTGAGCCTTAAGGGTTCTATATATAGTGAGGCTATTAGGGTTATCTAACAAGGAAACCCTAATTTGGTTGCTTAAGCCCTAAGCAACCCATAGACTCCTTTAATCAAGCCCTTGGACAATTTCCTTATGGGCTTCCCATAAGAATTCGTCTACCTCTTGATTTAAGACAATCCATGGCCCAAATTGCAATTATCTTATAATTACAATTCCAGTCCCTTAAGTTTAATTAATCTCTTTTAGTCACAAAACAAATTACCAATTAATTATTGACTAATATTAATTAAACAATATGATTTCTTCTTTAATATATTATTCCCATAATATATTAATAAATCATATTTAATCCTTTCTCTCCATAATTCATCCTATCAAGTTGCTTTGGTGAAGGCAACCCAAAAGGACCATGCACCATTGGGTCAAGTACATACCAAAATAGTTATGGACTTATACACTAATCCAATAGTCTCCCACTTGGATAAGTCTAACAACTATTCTACGTATGACTTCAGATCCTGATCTGCAATCGTAGCTTTCCAAAGCCGCTGTCAACTCTGATCCTATCAGATATGCGTGTCCTTAGATAAGGGATCACATATTCCTCCATTCTAGATATCATATGAGATATGATTTCAAATCATTCTCTTTGTACTATATCTCGATTCCTGATTTATGACGACTGACTAATTGAACAAATCAAATTAGCCCTAGCCCAACTGAGGATTTACGTTTGTCATCATTAAATCATCGAGGGGCCCAAAGATATCGCTTTTATCCTACTTTGGATAAAAGGAACGGATAAACTTTGATACAATGCTTGCTTGCACTCACTCACCGAATCACACACAACAATATGTTTTATAACACCAAGTTACTAGTGCATTTACATATTATCAATGTGCAACCGATTTGCAAGATACAACTCACACATCTCGGTTTCAAGAATATAAGATGTTATCGTCTCACCAATCACTCGTGATACAATTCATAGAGTGATCCAAGTGAGCGTGGGTTTAATCCAATGCTCAAATCATATTCATAAGCACTCATGAACGTTGCAGCAAACATTTGCTTATGTCTAATGCTCTTTAGACAATCCACACACCAATTCACGACAGTCTTCATTCATATCTACTTCCAACATATGAATGATTGTGGCCCGTTCGAATAATTTGACTGTTCTTAACCAATTAAATTATTCAGGAAGTCAAAACATGCAAAGTGAAACACAAGAATAATACTAATCCCATATGGCCTCAAACCTTTGAGCATAAATAAAAACACCTTTTATTTATCACCATATTGATTACTCATTATTTGTCGTTTCGGGTAATCAACTTCTTACTTGAATTATTACACTTGCCCCATGCTCTTAGCATGCACACAATGTTTACCTATGGTTCTTACTTTGTGAAATAGATCACATTGAACACATTTCCAATCATTCTCATTTCACAACTCCAAATCCTTTTTCATAAGTGTGAGAATATCAAATTCTTGTTACTTATAAAATATGCTAGATTCTAACATTCTAATCTTAGACATAGATTTTTCAATATTCATTCCCAATATGGACATGCTTCCATATTTTCCATATGACAACTCATTCTTAATAGAATCTTATCTATTCGTAATGATGTCGATATGGTCCATCCAATATGGAAACATTTCCACATTTTCCATATGACAACTCATTCTTAATAGAATCTTTTCTATTCATAATAATGTCCATATGGTCCATTCAATACCATGCTTCCAACTACTCACAAGCGACCAATCCTCGTCGAACTTTGGATTGCCCTTTGATAGTTGCTTAATTATTTTAGTAAAAACCAATTCTAGTCCCTTTTCCCTCAAAATCCACTCGACATTTGGAAAATTTCAGAATGGTCTAACATTAAAGCATTTGCAATCGATCCTATACCCGAAGCGTTTGGGACACGATGCATAATGTTTTATTTGCTATGTTCTCAAAATTCGAATTGTGAAAAGGAATGTCGTAATCATAATCGAAATTTTAAGAACACACTATGTGCCTTTGACTAAATTTTATTAACATTCCACAACCTAAGCCTTTAGATTTGAAATGAAGCATAATATTCTCTCCCTTAATTATAGCAAAACAACCTTTCAACTCTTACAACTTTGCAAAGCATGACTTTTGTTTTCTATAATTAATATTGCCAACTTGCAATGCGTGCCTTAATAATCATACAATCATAACATTTATGCTCCCACTATCATGATGATTATTATAAAACATAACACTTATGCTCCCACTAGCTTTGACATGTATTCAGAAACAGCTTAACTTTCAGAAAAACAATGCTTATTGAATTTCTTAAGTTCATGTTTCTAATACTTAGTGCTTTGATAATCTTTTATCAAGGCTTCTTGAACTTATACACCTTTGCCTTAGATAGTTCATATGTGTGTCTAAACAATTAAGACTAATTGCTAAACCTCACAATTCAAATCATGGAAAGGGATACCGTAACCATAATTGAATTCGAGAATGCAATTTTACAATCACTATCTTCTTAAAATCTTTCTTAGTGAAAGCATTTCCTCACAATCATTTTTATGAAGGAGGAAATCTTATGACACTTAGATTTAAATGGTGTATTTGTTCCTATCCATGTGAATTTGTCAAAACCAAAGTTTATGACAAATTCAAACTCATATGGATCATACTTTCTTAATCTCGATTTCTTGCCTTATGGTAGCACAGCTGCCCACCATGTCTTCCAAGTAGTTAAGCAGCTCACCTTTTCTAATCAATGTACTTTCCATTGATCAAGGTCCTTGCCTTTTATGCATTCAAATGAGAACTCATAGGACTCACATGCATAATTAACTCGATTGGATTGGCACAAAAACAAAATAATGTCAACACGATAGGTTGTAAACCTCAACTCGTGTGCTAGTGATGATTGATAAGGTTTATTTGATTTGTTCTTGAAACCTTTCAATACCATTAAGACTCCCACTTACTCCTTGACATATAATATTCTCTTGTCAATAACCATTTCTTGACAAACAAATATTCAAGAGTTAGTGTAGCTTTTGTCAAAACACTTCATAAATTGGTCCTAGTTAGTCTTTGTCTTATCCAAAACATCACAACTTTCCACATTTGATGAATGTTATAAACCTTCTTAATACTTTTCACTCATTCTCACAATCTTAACTTTAAGACTTGCTTGGAACGAAGTATGATTGACTTCTTGATTTAACCATTTCTTCAATTCTTAATTCCTCTTCTTAGACATACAATTGTACTAAGACTCACTTAGAGGATCAATTGAGATACGGGTCTTAATCATTAAGACCTATCATAAAGCATAAAAGGTACTCTCCCTTCTTCTTAGAATGGAGAAACTTTTATCTTTCTGCCTACTTGATTCTTCTTATTCGTTCTGCTATTGATTTAAACATTTTCAATCAATTCAAAATTACACTTAATCTTGTAAGTATAATCATATTTACTAAACCTTTAGTAAATCATGACGAACATCTTTGTTACTCTTATGGTAGACTTTGATCAATACACAACTTGTGTACTCGATCTCCTAGTCCTTCACTTGACACTTTGTCAATGAATTAGTCTAATTTCCAAATATGAAATTTCTCATTCATCGTGCAACCAAGTTGCATGATTCCAAGTTTCTGTCCAATTGAAACTTGGGCGATGAGAAACTCTCCCTATTTGGTAAACTCTCGACATTCCATAAATAACATAATAAGAACCAAATCCATTATTTCTAATAATAGAAACATTCAAACATCAATTTTTCATATACGCCATTGCAAGGATAAATAAATAATATAAAATCAAAATTTTATTTTATTGTGGAAAAAATTTGTCCTTACAATGCAATTCATTGAAAAACTATGCTAATACATCTTTCTTAGCAATCTAATTCTAACTCTAAGTAGTAGCTCAAGAATCTAATCTTCGAGAAATGCGATCGAAATCCATTCCCACACGGTTAGATTTTGCTCACTTCTTCCATTAAGCTTCCTTTCTTTTCTTCGATCCTACAAAACATCAATTGTAATCTTATTACATTATGTATTAAGAATCTAGAATGAAGCTTAAAAGAGTTAGTCAATGGATTTTACCTAAAGCAAATCCATACGTTTTGACTCTCCCATCTCTTAGATCTCTTAGGTAAATAGGGCAACTTCGTCTCCAATGCCCCTTCTCTTGGCAATAAAAGCAAATTGACTCTTTTAGAACAGGACATGGAACTACTTCAGACATTGCCTCTCTCTTATGATCAGACTTTTCGATCATAGCATGTCTTTCGTTGCCATTGTCTATATCCATAGAAGTCTTGAAGGCAGATTCACCAATCAACTTTGCTTTTCTATTGCGCCAAACCATTGTTGATTTAGCAGCAATAAGAATATAGGTGAGATCTATAAGGGTCACGTCGCGGTTCATCATATAGTACTCTCTTACGAACTCACTATATGAGTTAGAAAGTGACTGAAGAACCCAATCAACAACCATTTCCTCACAGACAACGGATCCCAACATTCTTAACCTATCAATGTGTGACTTCATCCTTAGGACGTGTGCACACACCGACTTTCCTTCTTTATGTTTACTTGCCAAAAGGGCTTGAGTGAGCTTGAACTTTTCAAGCCTTAGAACTTGTGGGTTAGGGAGAATAATTGGAGGAGGTGGAGGAAGAGAAGCATGATCTCTTGTTCCTCGATCGAATCGTGGAATATCATCTTCATGTGGAATGCTTGTTCCACGGGATTTGGGAAGACCATAGTTGTCGAACATTGACATCTACAAAAACGGGAGAAAACGAATTCAAGTTAGTTGATTGATTGAGTCCTTAGTAAATCATCCAAATGAGATACTAAGGCTAGGACCCAACACAATATTCTACAACTCGGAAGAGGGATGCCGTAACCCAAATTGTAGAACATTTGAAGGTAAGTGACTAACGATTCACTAATTTCCACCATGAAAAACGAAAAAGAAATTTAAGTTTTAAATCTATGAAAACTCCTAGATCCTTTGAGATTCATTGAACTTTCAATGGCATGTTTAAATCTCGATATGCCCCTCTTGTTTGTGACTGGGATGCCGAGGATCACAAAGCGGGTGTGAATAACCATGCAAACTTACATGGTGCCCTCACATGTTACAATCATCTATTCGATGTGCCGGTAAACCACACACGCTCCACCGAACTATGACAAACATTGAGTCACCCTTTGCTACCTTTGCTTAGAACCATTTAGTGTGCCGGTAAACCACACACGCTCCACTAACGTCTTCGCAAGGGCACAAAGTGTAATTTCATGGAATTGCATCAATTCACTTTTGCCTAAGTAACTAAGATTGGGAATTTTATGAAAACATTTAGTTACTTTAATAATTCATTATACTTATAATGGAAGGTTTCGTCCTATCCTACCCGTTCGGCTAACGACCCTCCACTAGTCAAGAGTGCGGTGGGTAAGAGTGGATACCCATTCAATCGCCATTTTATAGGCAATTTCCTTAAACACCCCTTATAGACCAGCTTTGTGAATGAGGCCTACTAACGGTAAGACTGACTTTTACTCATACATATATATAATGTTAGACTTTTAATGTTATATATATAGTATAGGGTGTATTTTACACTTTTAAAATATTAGGTGGTCTAATTTAACAATTATACTTTTAATTCAATTAAATTGTAAACCTAAACTTTATGGATTTATTAAGCCTCTTTTAATTATACACCTTAATTAATTAATAAAACCATAAGGGTGTGATTTGAACTTTTTCAAAACAATACTAGGGTTTTAGAATTTAACATTCCTAATTAAACTTTTAATCAACTTTTAAATTCCAAAACTTGAGGGCAAGTTTTGAAACATTTCAACACATTTGGGGTTTAGAATTTAAATATACATCAAAATTAAACTATTAATCAAAATTTAAATTCCAAAACTTGAGGGCAAGTTTTTGAAACCTTTTTCAAAACATTAGGGTTTTAACTATTTAAATTTCAAAACAACAAAACTTTTGGGTTCAAATTTAAACTATAAAACCTAAAGGACAAAATATGAAACTTTTCAAAGCACAAGGAATAAATAACAAATAATCTAAATTAACATTTAATTACATAATTATCCATATTTGATTTATTTAATGATTTCTTGCAAAACAATTTATCAATTTAATCAAAATAATTTAAACAATTATCACATAAGGAAACAATTATCTTATTAATTGATAAATATCTTCAATTAGATCAAAAATATAGTCAAATATATCATATAATCGGATTAATATTGATCTAACATGATAAGGTAACTATCCATAAGCAAAAACAGCAAGAAATCGCGAAGATATCCCCATCTGACGAGTTGACTCGTCGAGTCAGGCTTGGACTTGTCGAGTCTGCATGGACTCGGCGAGTCCAGCCTCCAGAAACCCAAAAACCGAATTTTCCAATTATACAATGCATCAATACAATTGAAACCAAGCTAGTCTCTGATACCACTGATGGGTTTTGGTCATGAGACATCCTATGTGCTCATACAAACCCTAATGCTTGGATCTAGGTTTCTCTATTGTACATGCTTTGAATCCAAGACTATAAACCCTAATTCTAGCATATGGAAATCGATATTAACATATAATTAGGTTTATGATATTACCTTGATTGTTATGTAGTAATAACAATCCCAATTCCTCCTTGAATTGACTTTAGAAGGCTTAGAGTCACAAGTGTCACTCCTCTAATGGCTCACAAACACCATAAGCAAGAGGATGAAGAGGAGAGAGGATGGAGGTTGCCAAAATCGTGTTCTAACCCTAGAAAAGAAGTTCCCTAAGTTTTTGAGCCTTAAGGGTTCTATATATAGTGAGGCTATTAGGGTTATCTAACAAGGAAACCCTAATTTGGTTGCTTAAGCCCTAAGCAACCCATAGACTCCTTTAATCAAGCCCTTGGACGATTTCCTTATGGGCTTCCCATAAGAATTCGTCCACCTCTTGACTTAAGACAATCCATGGCCCAAATTGCAATTATCTTATAATTACAATTCCAGTCCCTTAAGTTTAATTAATCTCTTTTAGTCACAAAACTAATTACCAATTAATTATTGACTAATATTAATTAAACAATATGATTTCTCCTTTAATATATTATTCCCATAATATATTAATAAATCATATTTAATCCTTTCTCTCCATAATTCATCCTATCAAGTTGCTTTGGTGAAGGCAACCCAAAAGGACCATGCACCATCGGGTCAAGTACATACCAAAATAGTTATGGACTTAGACACTAATCCAACATTAGAGACATCCGCCCATATCGTGAATATTGTTCCAATAAAGAAGGTTGTCAAAACACCTCACGAGATATGGATAAGGAAAGCTCCCTCACTCGCACATATCAAGGTCTGGGGTTGTGAAGTGCTCGTAAGATGAGAGATTCATGATAAACTTAAACCCAGAGCCAAGAAGTGTTATTTTATTGGCTACCCACAGAAGTCCTTTGGATACTTATTCTACATACCTAGTGAGAACATGGTCTTTGTAGGAGCTATTCCAAATAACGAAACCCTAGGGGTTGTGACTTCCCTGCTACGCGTACGAGTCCTGTACTTCCAGCAGTACATGCCGACACTACCTTCCGCACATACCCATATTTGTCTCAGAAGATCATCACAACGACCCTAATAGCACACACTATGATATGCATACATCCTATTCTCACTTCCTAGAGAAAGGCTAGATATTCCTTAACTGGACCACTGCTTACATATAATCCCTCCATGGGACTTCCAACAAAAGTGTATCATGAGCACTACATACTCCTTAGGCTATCCTAGAATCCACATCTCAACCTACCATCAACTGCTAAACGACCCCCCATTAGTGCCAGTTAACTAATGTATGAATACAATCACATTCAACATAACTTAAATAATCTTAGATTAAAAGATTCAACCCTACAACAGTTGGACTCAAACTAGATCTGTGTAGTAGGGCCGAATACTTTACCCTAAAATTATTTAACCCATGCAACATGTGACTTAATGTATTCAATTAATAGTTATTTCACACCCGAAAGATTCATACAACAATCAACAAGAAAACTCTATTAGAAATAAGGCATCATGTATCAGGCATTTCTATCATGCAATTCATGTAGATCCCTATCCTACAACTAGCATGTTGTTCTAACATAACATAACATCAAATAACCGTATGGGTAACTTGGGGTACACTTTATTGCTCCGGCTGATCGTACACATCGCATCCTTCCTTGTTTACTTTTGAAAACAATTTTTGAAAAATATTTTAAAAACTTTTGCAGTTCCCTAGTTTGAGTCTGGATTCACACGAATGCTCATCCAATTCTCTCAAACCAAGGCTCTAATACCAAATTGTAGCACTCTAAAAATCACAATAAATTTAAAATTTTTAAAACCAACCATGAATCAATATTGTTTACAAAAAAGAGTCATTGTTTCAAAAACATTATTTCAAATCAGAGTTTTCCTAAGACCCGAAGACATAAAAACTAGAAGTTGTGTACGATTACGCCTTTGTCTTCCCACGATCCTCAGAAATACCTGAAACCACAAACAGAAACTGTAAGCCAAAACTTAGTGAGTTCCCCCAAAGTACTAGCAGACCACAACAAACAAGCATACAGTATAAACAACCACCCTGACTGGACTGCCTCGTAGGGCCTACAACCTATCTGGACCGCTCTACGAGCCTTCAACATGACTGGACCACCTCGCAATGCCTACAGCCTATCCGCACCGCTCCACGGGCCTCCGACCTGACTGGACTGCCTCTTAGGGCCTACAGCCTATCTGGTCCTCCCCGAGTGTCGTGACCAATAGCACAAAACATGACCGCCTCAACCCAACCCAACGTGTCAACATATGCAACGAACAAATATAAACATAGAGCCAACAAATAACAGTTACCACTATCATATCACTATCTTGATCATGATAAATAATCTAGTTGGCCAGCCTTAGTGTCTTCGACCCATGGGTACAGTGAGAAAAACTCACCTCACCGTCTAAATGCAGTCTGAATAACTCCCAGCTCCGACAACTGGCTCAACCCAAATCCTAAATGTCAAAAAATTTCTCATTCTAAATTAATAACATTTCCTAAAATACCCTTGGTCAAAACTGGTCGAAATCAACAAGTCAACCGAGTCAACTTAGGGCTCGTATGTGGGGCTTACTCCGGAGGTACGCATGGCGTACTCGGGCTTTGACCGGAGTCGGGAGGTTGACCACGTACGCGCGACGTACACTAGGCTACGCACGACATACACACAAAATTTCCTTTCCTCAATAAGAGCTTAATGCATTAAGCTCTCATGTCTAAAGTCCATATCCAAGACCAAAATACCACTAAGAGTCATAAATCATCCAACTTTATGACTTTGCATGCCCATTAAGTGCTTAATACATAAAATCCCAACTTCTTAACACCTTAAGACCTTGTAGAGCATGCATGGGGAAAAACTAAGCATCAAGGCCACATTTTTATGACTCAAGACCCCTCATTAGGTCTGAAAGGACGACTTATTCAATTAAGCGCAAGCCATGCTCAAGAATCACCATTTTTGGGACCAAAAATGCCTTAAATGAAGAAATTGCTAGATCTACAAGATAAGATGATCAATTTATCAGCTTTTTACCTCCTGTAGGTTGCTAGCAAGGAGAGAATATCGGATCTAAGTTGCTTCCAAGCTCTAAAGTCCTTGTACCCACTTCTTCTTCTTCTTCTTCAACAACACCACCAAAAGCACACAAATGAGCTCAAAATGCACTCTTCTCACTTAGGGTTTGCTAGAGTGACATTTTATTAGATGGAGGCTGATGAGGGAATGAGAAATGAGGTGATAATGATGCTTATATATGGACCAAACCCTAAAATTTAGGGTTTGGGTTTTCTTTACGTACGCCTTGCGTACACGGTGTACATTTAGCGTACTAAGGTCCGCTCTAGTATGCTTCGCGTATACAACGTACGGCCAGCGTACTAGGCCTTTGGCCAAAATCACCAAAATGTCACTATGGGCCATCCTTGCAACTTTCTCAAGCCCAAGGGTCAAAATGCAATATTCTTTCATACATAGGGCTAAAATTGATATTACCTCAATGTCAGGATGTTACATGGAATGATCCTGTTTTCTCTTCTTAGTTTGAGTTTCCCTAGTTTCGCTGCTTGACCTAGTCCATAATATATATATATATATATATATATATATATATATATATATATATATATATATATATATATATATATATAAACAGTTTAATAAATAAACAGTATTTTTTTACATATCACGTTCATTTTGTCACGTGTTATTTTATCGTTATTTTAAATTAATTTTTTTTACATGTCATTTTATGTTTTTTTTTATTTTATTAAAGTACATATAGTATCTAAATGTAATAAATGTAATAATTATTTCTTTTGTTCATTTATTTACATTATTTCTTTATATTTAAAAAAAATCACTTCAATTTCAATAATTATATATTTTTCTCAGTTTTTTATAAATTCAAACCCTTAAATCTTTAAATCTTTATATTTAATATTTTTTAATAAACTCCCTTAGAATTAGTATATATATTATAGATATGGTTAGTGTAGTTAATTTTCCTTTTAATTATTCAAAAGTACATAAGTGAGAGAAAATAAAAGGGAATATGACTTATTAAGGTAATGAACTTTTCAGTATGTTCAGATCTGGGTAACTATCTTTTTTTTGTACATATCTAGGTAACAAACTTGTTGGAAATGTTCACATATGACCATTAGGACCTGCTATGGCAGGTTAAATCCTAGATGTGAACACTTTCAACAAGTTTGTTACCTAGATATGTACAAAAAAATAGTTACCAAAATATGAACAAAATGAAAAGTACAAATTAAATTACACGAATGGTCCCTGTGGTTTGGGGGAATTTGTGTTTTTGGTCGCTAACTTATTTTTTTAACTTAGATGGTCCCTACTGTTTATTTTTGTTGCGCGTTTGGTCCATGTCTTACCTAAAAAGACTATTGTGCCCTTATTAATTTATTTTTTAATTAATTTTCTTATTTCTATATTTATTTTTTACATATTTAAAAAAATTAATAGACCACACATATTTGTATCTCCTCGGATGATTGCTACTGTTCATTTTCAATTAACTAATTTTTTTAACTCGGATGATCCCTACTGTTTATTTTTGTTACGTGTTTGGTCTCTATCTTACCTAAAAATACTATTTTTCCCTTATTAATTTTTTTTAATTAATTTTCTTATTTATGTATTTATTTTTTATAAAAAAAATTAATATACCCCACATATATGTATCTCCTCACCGTAAACTTGAAACCACATTTGAGAAATCTAATTTGAGTCTTACTGGTCACCATCTCATCCCCCATCCTCCCTATCTTCTATTTCTTTTCCATCTTTAGTAATATCGACGTCTTCACCATCCTTCTTTTTTTGGTACGTCAACTCTGGCGAACCAACACCATAACCTACTGTCTCTTCATCTTTAGTGGGTTGTGGTATTGATTCGACGGAGTTGAAGGACCGAAAAAAGAAGTGATGATGAAGACGTCGATATCACTAAAGATGGAAAATAAATAGAAAGTTGAGAAGGATGAAAGATGGGATGGTGAGGAGATACAGATATGTGGGGTCTACTAATTTTTCTTAAATATATAAAGCATAAGTACATAAACAAGAAAATTAATTAAAAAAATTAATAAGGGCACAATAATCTTTTTAGGTAAGACAGAGACCAAGTTCGTAACAAAATTAAACAGTAGGGACCATCCGAGTTAAAAAATTAAATTAATTAAAAATAAACAGTATGGATCATCCGAGGAGATACAAATATGTGTGGTTTATTAATTTTTTTAAATATGTAAAAAATAAATACATAAATAAGAAAATTAATTAAAAAATAAATTAATAAGGGCACAATACTCTTTTTATGTAAGACAGGTAGACCTGAAAATGGGGCGCGTTTGGAGCGAATCGACCTTGATCTGCAAACCCTTTTAACAAATTTCAAAATCCGATCCAAACCCGCTCCGTAACCCATAGGGTTTTGAATAATCAAATCCATACCTTTATCCACCGAATCAACGGATATCCAAACCCGAACCTTAACCCATAGGCTTTTTCAATTATCAAAACCATTTTAATTAATTCATAAAATAATATTTCTTAAATAAAACAAATGTTGATTTAGAAAACACATTACGTACTCGAGGACTTCCGATTGGAATTAAAATTCACTATTGTAGTAACTTATGATTCATTTTTTACTGTCAATTGTAGTGATAGAAAATAGCAATGATAAACTTTTTTTTTTTTTTTTTTCAGTTGATGAATGAATTTATTGATTTATGAATGAAATATGATGATTGCTTGATGAAATATAAATAAAATGACATCATAATTCTTAGTAGAAGTCTGAAAGTCTAGAAGTCGACTCTTTGATTCTTATGTATAAACAGTTTGGGCTTTGGCATTTTCCCTTTGGAGTTTTGATTGGAATTAAAATTAAACTTTAAGCAATATAAAATATAAACCAATAATTCAAAAATTATATGGGGCGGGTTATAAATGGAGCGGATCAGTAATGATCCATACCCGACCCTTTTAATAAAAGGGTTAGCTGGTTGGGTCGTTAACGGGTAAACAAAACAAAAACTATGCTCCAAACCAATATAATTCTTAAGGGTTTGGATCGGATCAGGGTCAAAACCCGCTCCATTGCCAGGCCTAAAGATAGGGACCAAACGCGCAACAAAAATAAACAGTCGGGACCATCCAAGTTAAAAAAAGTTAGGGACCAAAAACACAAATTCCCCCAAACCATAGGGACCATTCGTATTATTTAATTTTTAGTTTTCATTTTGTTCATATTTGGATAACTATTTTTTTTGTACATCTAGGTAACCAACTTGTTGAAAACGTTTTCAACAAACTATTAATATATATGTAAAAAAAAATAAGATTTAGCCTGTTATAATAGGTCATAATAACCATATTTGAACGCTTTCAACAAACTATTAATATATATGTAAAAAAAAAAAATAATAACCATACTATAAGTATTATTCCCGAAAATAAAACCAAATGCCAAAAGAGTTTTGAGTTTCAGCCAAATATGTGATGCGACTCTTTCGGATTCCTGTGGAGAGTATGAAGGTATGATTACCATTCTTTATCCGTTCACTTTGATTTATTTTCATCAAAGCATTCTCCTTTAGCATGGCTTGTCTCCGATTTCCAGTAATCCCTTTAAATCATACTTCTCCTGTCAGCAAATCCCCCAGACCACAAACCCATTTGATAAAGCCTCAAGATAACGAAAAACATCATCAAATTCTTTACAATTCTTACTTTAAACACATTTCATCTGTTTGTAAAGAGGGGAAACTACAAGACGCTGTCAACATTCTTTTTGAATTGGAATCTCAGGACTTCGAAATTGGAGCAAATGTTTATGGCGATTTACTTCAAGGGTGTGTTTACGAGAGGAATCTCTCTCTGGGTAAGCAAATTCACTCAAGAGTCATTAAAAAAGGCGAATCCTTGGTTAAAAATGAGTACATTGAAACAAAATTGGTTGTTTTCTATGCGAAATGTGATTGTTTGGATGTTGCTTCAAGTCTATTCCGTAGATTAGACCAGAAAAACGTGTTCTCTTGGGCTGCCATCATCGGACTATATTGTAGAATGGGTTATCTTCAAAATACGTTGTTGGGATTTTGTGCAATGATAGAAAACGGGTTTGAGGCTGACAATTTTGTTGTTCCGAATGTGTTAAAAGCTTGTGGTGGTCTTTCGTTCATAGAGTTTGGGAAAGGTGTTCATGGGCACGTTGTGAAAAAGGGATTTGAAGGATGTGTTTTTGTAGCCAGCAGTCTTGTAGACATGTATGGCAAGTGTGGGGCTCTTGAAGATGCACGAAAGGTGTTCGACAATATGCCCGAAAGAAACGTAGTCACTTGGAACTCAATGATGGTGGCTTATGCTCAAAACGGGATGCACGAGGAAGCAATCCGTGTCTTCCATGACATGAGAACAGAAGGGATTCAACCCACTGTGGTCACCATGGTAACCTTTCTTTCAGCTTCAGCTAATCTGTATGCTCTTGAAGAAGGTAAACAAGGTCACGCCATTGCAATTTCAACAGGTTTAGACTCAGGTAACATCATGGGTACTTCTTTAATCAATCTCTATTCCAAATCTGGTTTAATCGAGGATGCCGAGAAAATCTTTAACAAGATCCTTAACAAAGATACAGTAGCATGGAATTTGATGATATCTTGTTATCTACACAACAACCAAATCCAAAAAACTATAAACTTATGCCACAAGATGTTATCACAACGATTAAAATTCGATTCTGTCACAATGACATCAATCACAACAAGCGCAGGCAATACCCAGAATTTAAAACTTGGAAAATCAGCACATTGTCACATTATACGAACCAATCTGATGTCTGACGTGGCAGTTTCAAGCAGCCTTGTGGACATGTATGCAAAATGTAACAAAATTCATGATGCAAGAACAGTTTTTTCCTTAACGGGTACTAAAGATCTTGTGTTATGGAACACATTATTGGCTGCTTATGCTGAAATCGGTTCAAGTGGTGAAGCATTAAATTTATTCTATAAAATGCAACTAGAAGGAGTGCCACCAAATACCGAATCTTGGAATTCGATAATTCTCGCGTTCTTGAAAAATGGTCAAGTCAAAGAAGCCATGGATTCATTTTCGGAAATGAAATCCTCCGGACTCGAGGGTAGTTTAGTCACTTACACTATTTTGATCTTTGGGTTAGTCCAAAACGGATTTGTTGATCAATCAATCTCAATATTTCAAGAAATGCAAGAAAACGGGATCAAACCGAATAATATAAGCATCGTTGGTGTACTTTCGGCTTGTAAAACTCGTGCTTCTTTGCAACTCGGAAGAGCGATACATGGATATGTATTACGTCATGAGATGGATATAAACGTAATTTTGGCGACTTCATTGGTCGATATGTATGCAAAATGTGGGAGTATAGATTATGCAAGAAAGGTTTTTGATATGATTGTTGTCAAGGGTTTACCGTTGTATAACGCGATGATTTCTGGTTACGCGTTACACGGTTGTGCCGTGGAAGTGATCGCAGTATTCCGGGAGTTGCAAAATGACGGTTTTGACCCCGATGAGATAACGTTCACGAGTGTTTTGTCGGTATGTCGACATTGTGGGCTTGTGAATGAAGGTTTGGGGATTTTTGTTGATATGATTAGAAAGTATGGTGTGAAGCCGAGTATGGAGCATTTCGGTTGTGTGGCGAGTCTTCTTTCTAAATGTGGAAACGATGAAGTTTTTCAGTTTGTTAAATGTATGCGATTTGAGCCCGACTCGCATATTTTGGGATCTTTGCTCGAGTCTTGTAGAGGGACCAGGACTGATACTGATACTGATATTGGGACTGGGACCGAGACTAATACTGATACTGATATTGAGACTGGGACCGAGACTAATACTGATAGTGTAAAGTATTTAATGGAGAATTTGATGAAGATTGACCCGGGGAATTCGGGGAATTATGTGGCGGTTTCGAATGCGTATGCGGGAAAGGGAATGTGGAATGAAGTGTCGGAATTGAGGAATTTGATGAGAGAGAAAGGAATTAAGAAGAGTCCGGGGTGTAGTTGGATTCAAATCGGGAAAGAAGTTCATGTTTTTGTGGCTAATGATCGATCGCATTCACGAACGGATGAGATATATTCCACTTTGGCGTTACTAAGAAAGGAAATGCTAGGGAATAGGGATCCATGATTGGTGGAAATGGAATTTGTATCAAGTTCATGGTTTCTATAATTAGAAGCAAAATGCGAGGTGAAGGTGAGGATGTTTTTTAACATGAGAAGATTTGTACAGTTTGGTTTTATGTGTAAAGAGCTTTTTGAAGCATTATACTACGAGGTGCATAGATATTCCAAGCATTATATAATGAAACAAAAAATTGTAAATTTTGTTTCACCCAAAAAATGGAAAAGACTTGCTTTCATCTCTAATTTATATTTTATACAAAAGACAAATACCCTTGTTTTCGTTATTGCAAAGGGTCTAAAAAGATTGTTTCCAGTTCGGTTCAGTCTAGTCTAGTCTAGTCTAGCCTTATCGGCTCCATATTCCTATGTTGTGTAATAGAGTTTGACAACCTTATGGCCAGATTGATCCATTGTGATTTGTAACAACGGACAAATAACAACTATACTAAATTTTTTGTAAAAAAATATGTACTTCATACAAGTCATTATCGTTTACATCAAAACATAATTATTTACGATCGGATTAGCGCTGGGTTTACAATTTTTACAAAACATTCCTAAGTTTAATTATCAAAAGAAACACGTTATGGCTACTTCATTAAGCTCTTTCTCTTATCCATAATGCTTGTACCTATAATCATAAGAGAGTTAACAAAGGTAAGCTTAAGGCTTAGTGCATAACTTCTTCCTATGCCTTTAATATATTATATCACATTTTCGTCTTTTGTATCAAACAACTCATATACCCCTTATGGGTATGATACATACTTCTCATATATTCTTCATGACTCCATTTAGTAACACTATCTCATATCAAGAATTAGTTATCTCATTCAATCTCATCTTATATATCATCAATATTACATCAAGATCATCTCACTGAAATTCTCATACATAACACCACCCAATCACCTTTCATGGGTTTACTAGTATCGACTTACATTCTCTATCAATCATTCTCTTTCAAAAATCACATATATTTTAAACATGACATTGCAATTATAAATTCTTGAAATCTAATTAAGAAAACCAATAATCACGAAATCAATATATGAGGAAATCAAAGTTTACTCACCTTGTCTCTTATGGTTTATTTGGATGATATCCCAACCTTAGAACTTCTTTGCTCGACATTTCCTCTTGATTTCCTAATCACAATTATCTCATAAATATCATTAACAAGATCAATTACATATTTCAACTCATAAACATAAATTCTCATTTGTGAAACCATATCATTTATTCACCATGAACAAAATCTATAAGTATATCAATCAATAAATACTCATACCATGTTTAATTTACATGCTATATTATGACATACATCAAAAACTAACATTTAAAGACTTAATTCATTAATAAGTCATATTTCTTTACTCATGAACCCTAATCCTCATGAATCAAACTTAACATAAAAGGTTCAATAACATGGTATTAAACTGGAATTAAGCCATAATATATCATATAACATCATAGTTTTATCAATTGAATCAAACCCTTCATCTAGGGTTTCAACCAATCTTTCAAACTTTGCCATAAATTCTTAACAATAGTGTTATAAATGATTATCCATACCTTGATTTAGCAAATTGGAACTCTATGTCTTTAATCTCTTCAAATCAGACTTAGGAGGGTTAACTAGGTGTAAATCACACCTTAGTATGTGTTTTTAGAGATTTGAAATCGAAACACTCTGTTTAAGGACGTAACTCATTTTAACGTCCAATGCGTCATCATGTCATGACGCTTTATCGGTCACGTCGTGAGCATCATTCGTGACATTTCTTTTATACAACAAAACGAAATCTGCCGCTAATAATATAAGGTAACATACTTTTTCATGTTGTGACTTATCTCCTCTCACATCGTGACACTCCCAAAGTAGAATGCCCTCACTATTCATTTCCATAACTCATTTTACCGTTCTCTCTTACACCGTGACATCTTCTTGTCACGTCGTGTGAATCATTCATCATGTTTTTCTTATTCAGATGCATTACACAACATTCATACTAATCATAATGTTATAATGTCTAAACTTTCATACATTAATACTCAATTTTAAACAATTAAACATAATATATCTCTACTTAAACATAATCATAGATTAAGTCAAAATCCACAAAAAACATGTATTACATGATTCTAGAAGTTTATTCTAAGTTTTGACAAACTTATTTGAGTTTTGTAAAGACTAATGCTTAGAGCACCCGTTTTAGCGACTTTACTTGATTGAACCAAGTACTAGCGACATGCCCAGTCAAAATCAACGTAGATGTGTTATTTTGTGTTTCTGAAAACTTTTCATCGGGTTATATTATATTGTAAGAAAGATGGTTTATAGGAAACTTAAATTCAATTTCAAGTTTTCTGCGATTTTTAGCTTTATTAGTAGCCGAGTCACATAAATTAACAAATCCATCTAAAATTTTCAGTATAAGATGAAGCATTTGAAAATTAATTCTTACTTATCAAATTGATCATTTTATATAAAATTGCATGGCATGAAATCAAATATAGAATAAATAAATGTTCGAGAGTACACGATTTACCAAAGATTCAACACCTTTATAGTTTTCTCTATTATCGCTCACTTCAACTAATTTTATCAAAACTTTTTTTATTTGAAAACTTTAGTTTTATATAGTTTTAGCACTTTCGTTATAACTGTTCCAATGAATTGCACATAAATCCATCAATATATTATTTCACATGTCCAAAGAAAGTATTTGCTTTGTGACGAGAATGTACCATATATATCCGACAAAACTAATTAAGACATTAATAACAACCACATGGCATAAATAGATCTAGAGATTATACCAAGTATATGTGTTTCACATCTTAAAGATTCCAATTCAAATTAGATCCATTGTCATACACATGTTCTCGTGTATAATTAATTTATAAGTCAAAAGTTTCCAAAAGATTTTATAACATATTGCAAAATACCTAAACCATACGCATCTTCTACAAATAGAAAGCCTTTATAAAATGCCTTAATTGTGTCTCTTGATATCCTGGGCCTGGCGGGGTGGCGCTTAGCCCATGGTTTGGGCCGGCCTTGTGCCCTTTTTTTTTTAATTAATAATAAAATAATATATTTGATTTCTTCAACTATGCTCTACGTCAGAAGTCACAACCATATGCGACAACGAAAATTTGCATACGCAATGTTTGATTAAACAAGTCAAAAAGCATGATACGGGATATTATAACTAAAGTTTAAAATGATCAATAAAGAAAGCCATGTAGTGGAGCCACGTGGCATGTTATGAAAAAGGAAGATTTTATGATTTAGTTCAACGAATGTTGACGTTAGCAGCATCGCTTTGCCTTTTAATGTGGGACTCTTTCTTCCCTTTTGGCTGGCAACACTCGACAACAAGAGGACGATCCTTTTGCCATTTGCAACGTTACATATAAATAAGATAATACTAGATTACCTTCAAAACAAATGAACTTTTTTGTATTTATTTTGAAATGAAATGAAAATAAATTAGCTTCTTATCTAGCTTTATTTATTATTCATTTAGTGGTTATTCAAGATCTATTGGTTTTATATATTTGGATCATATGTTTTTTGTCTTTTTATTATAGTGTATCTTCTCATTAACTCTCATTACTTTATGATGTCACGTAAAACGTCTTCTCAACATAAACGCGGTGAAAATATTTCCTTTTAAAAGACGGGTGTATTCCGTTTGACTAGGAAGTGTACATTTGTTTTCAAATATAGGTTATCTTTAAATCCTTATATATAATGATGACATTTTTTTATTATCAAAGTGTTTGTCAAATAATAACAGTAAATCCATTAAGTAAACAACAAATAAAATATTTTTCTTATAAATGACATCTACACTAAACTAAGGTGCTTTTGTTTTTTTGAAAAAAAAAAAAAAATTCAGACCTCTTATTGTTGCACGGTACAGCACATACGCATCATTTTTCATCTCGCAACTATTTGTTTTTCAGAAGTCTTCGGATTATAAAACATATGTATGTGTTCTTCTTGGCGCAGCATTTGTTTTGTCTCTTCCTACATCTTCCAACCTCTTCTTCTTCTTTTTTTCTTGCTAAATATTGATTATATATTGCTGAAATCTTATTTCACATTTTTTTTCGTTTTTTTTGTTTATTCTTGTTGAATTTTTTTATATTGAATAATAATAATTTGTTGATGAAATATCATTATTTTATGCTAACTGCTAAAATATCATAAATTATTGCCGAAATGTCATACATTATTAAATTTTCGGTATTAAAAAACTATTTTCGGATTATAAAATTAGTTTATTTTAATTTTTTTAATATCTGCAGCAGCATGCAGATGTTAAAAAAACAAGCACGTTTCTTATTACAGTCTGCAGCCGTTTGGTCCACCTTTTCTACTGCAGAGGGTTATAGAGATGGTCCGTAGACTTTATGGAGATTTGCTTCAAAAAAACAAACAACACCTAAATGTATGGGAAACCAAGTTCAAAAAAAGAAAAGTAACTTTACGCAAAGAACATCCTTAATAGTTTGGGTTTTGGTATCACTACACACACAAATTTAAGACTCGTTATGAATCATGTTCTTGTAAAAAAAAAACTTTTAAACTCTTTATTGAAACTTTACAGATAAGGTCGGTCGTTGCACCCTTCACCGCACATTGCGGTAGCTGATTTGGCACCGTAGTTTGCGGTGAACACAACTCCAATCTTCCCCTCCCCCCCCCCCCCCCCCCCCCTTACTGCACTTGAGATCGTTACCGTAGGAGGTGATCTTACCGCGTGTGATTTCGACCATTTGAACATTTCACCGTTGACATCAGTCATTTTTTCAACTTTTTTTAAGATATATCAACAGTAAATTAAAATCATCTCGCTCACATATATCGCACACAACACTCTCAATTCCACTAGTTTTCAAACCTATTTCTTCCAAAAAATGAATCCAAACAATCTTCAATTTACCGTTTGAGGCAAATTGCATCCAAATGTTTGACCGTTGAATACGTCGGTATACTAACCCTAACTTGATCCATCCATGATTTCGCCCCGACCACAACCCCGTCCCCAACAAGTTTACTATTACCCCAAGCAACCTCTAAGTCTAACCATGTTTCAAAAAAAATTCCCGCTTCCCAAATATATCTCGGATGTTGAATTTGTTCGGGAAACACAACCCGATCCTAAACCGGTAATCAAACCCGAACCGGTAACCAAAAACTAATCGATGTTGTTTGCGAAACACAACTCGAACCATCCAACCGCAAAAAAAACATGGGAAAGGGAGAGCATCGGTTTTGGTAAAAGAGAAGGCCCCGATTCAACAATGACAACCGGATGAAGAGATGAGATTAGTCGAGTCATGGGTCGACATTTCTAAGGATACACAAACCGGAAATCCACAAAAAAAAATACGAGCACTTTTGGCGACGCATTATGGAGCAATTTCTTAGTGTCATGGATCGTGGAGAATACCGTACAAAACAACAACGGTGTATCAACTTTTGAGAGATGAAAAAGTCGGGTTACTAAATTCAATGACATTTACAAGAACTTACTTACTCAACAAAAAAGAATGGAAAACGATCAACAAATTTTTGAGGCGACACTTAAAATATATTTTGTTGATATTAAAAAGTCTTTCAATTTTGTTGATGTTTGGAGATTTTTATCCACTTCCCCGAAGTGGATAAAAGAGTACGGGGAAGAAGAAGAAGGTGGTGAGAAAAGAACAAAAGTTTCGGAGACAAGTTACACTACTTATTCGGATGCATATTTTGGGGTTGATTTGAATAGTGTGGATGAGCTTGAACTTGAAGAAGTACTTCGACCGATGTGGCGAGTTAGAGCGAAAAAGAAAGGGTCTTCATCAAATACATCGGGTATTGGAAGTGGCTCTGACTTTAAAAGGTGGCATCTAGTTTTGAAGCTTATAATTTGAATTTCGAGCGTCGCTTGAATTTTGAGAAAGAAATGATGGAAGAGATGTAACATCCGGAATTTCAGGTATTATATTTATTCATTTTATTTTGAGTTTTGTGAAACAACTCGGCAAGTTGGTGCGAAGACTCGCCGAGTAGAGACGCGATTTCTCACCCGGATTAATGACCGGACTCGACGAGTCACATTGGTGGACTCGGCGAGTCTGCGCTGTTTAATGAAACCCTAATTTCTCGGGTTTGGGGCCTATTTAAAGGGCCTTATGGCCGTCATTTGTGCTCACCAGTCCCCAGAGTGAAACCTTAGTGAGCTTGAGCGTTTGGAGTGAGATAAGGAGCCATTGTTGACCTTGGAGGTGTTATCTAGCAAGGGAAAGGAAGAAATAGCCAAGGGAAAACAAGAGGATCAACTTCCTGAAGATCTGAGGTCCAGAACATCACGTTTGAGGTACTATTTTTCGAACCATTCTCTGTTATGGTGATGTTCATGTTGATTTAGGGCTTATTGAGCCCTTTTGTGGCTAGATCTAGTGCTTCCTTGGTCCCTTAAGCGAGTTAGGTTCTGGATCTGGACCCTTGGAGGTCCAGAGTGTCCCTTTGTCCAAGCTTTTTATGAATCCATGGAGGTTTTGGATTGGGGTCTTTGTGCTTGAGGTCAAAACACCATTTATGAGTCATTAGGTGTGTTATGATCACCAAGACATGAACTTTACGTGATGAATAAGCTTAGAAGGACTGGATCTATGAGTTAATGAAGCAGATCTGACCTCAGAAGGTCGTTTGGGGTTGTGCATGGAATGCACTCGCCGAGTCCATTTCCAGACTCGACGAGTTTGTGCGAGTTGTTCAGTGATTTCGAACCATGGTTTGAGTAACCGAGTCGGGTGAGTGACTCGGTGAGTCGGAAGGGACTCAGAGGAATCGGGTCCCCGTAGAGACTCGACGAGTCCACGCCAGACTCGGCGAGTTGAGTTGACCGTTGACCAGAGTTGACCAGTGTTGACTTGATAGGGTTAGTCAACCTTAGTTGGGAAAGTGTTAATTAGAGATGTATTGTGTTATAGGAGGACTATAGCTCGGGAGATCGAGCACTAGTAATTTCAGGGATTTACGAGTTATCGAGATACGCGAGGTGAGTCTTCTCACTATACTTTACCTTGAGTAGGTAATCAAAGTTATGTGACAGAGTATTTGTATGCTATATGTATGTTATGTGTTGTACTGCATTATTTCTATGTGATTTATGGTGTGCATGTTTATAGAGTTGGAATCGGAAGGTTCACAGAGTAGGGTCCACGGACCCACAGAGTTATAGCCTCGAGTGGCTAATATGTGCTATGTGTGGTATTTTGAGGAACTCACTAAGCTTTGTGCTTATAGTGTTTGGTGTTATTTGTTTCAGGTACTAGTGATGACCGCGGGAAGGCGCCGGCCTGATCAGTACACACACGGGATTTTTATGTTATGAGATCTTGGGATTTTTATATGTTATGGATTTCAGTTTCAAACACTGATGTTTTTATGAATACTAAATGAATTATACTTTTATAAAATGCGAAAAATTGTTTTGAAATTTATGGTGTTACAAGTTGGTATCAGAGCCTTGGTTTGAGGGATTCGAGTACACCTTCGGGCGTATTTGAACTCAAACTGAGGATTTGAGAAATATTTTCAAAAAGAGTAAAAGATTTTTGGAAAACGCAGAGTAGAGTCGTGTGTACGATCAGTCCGCGCCCGAACGGTGATTTCCCAAGATACTCTCATATTATGTGTTATGATATTGATATGATGTATTCCCATGCTAGATTAGGCTAGGTACTCCTATTAGGACTAGAGTGGCCTGATTTGTGATGCCTTAGCCTAGGGAGAGGTGAGCTGCTATGAGATGCTTGAGAGTGAGTAGGTAGCAGCGAGGAGCTTATGAGAGATCTGTTAGAGAGTGGATTATGCATAATAGAGTACTTGGAACTTGGGATCCGGAGAGGAGGACTTGGGGTGTATTCTGACACGGTGCGGACAATAGTATTGGGCCCGTACTACTGAAAGCACCGGGGCGGTGTACAGCCCAAGTAAGAATCTTTGGAATGCCAAGGATCAAGGAGGGATGAGTTGTCGAGTGTGAGTATGCTCGAATGGATTCTAATTTATCGTATGTTGTATTTCAGAGGTAGATCATGGTGAGGACACGTCTTATGCCTGAGAGCAGTGGGGCCAGTGATGAGGAGATCCGCCGGATCATCCATGAGGAGGTGGCTGCGGCCATCAGGGCAGAGATACCAGAGATGTTCGGGTCTATTAAGACCACGTTGATTGAGACTTTCGACGAGCGTTATGCTGCTCTTTCTGAGGCTGCTGTTGCAGCGGCCACCGCAGCTATTGCTGCCGCGAGGCCGCAGGGTGGTGATGCGTTGCTGTTCCGAGAGTTCAGCAACACAAAACCGTCGGAGTTTGACGGGACCCAGGACTCGGTGGCGGCTATGAGATGGATTTCAGACATAGAGGGGTGTTTCTTTACTTGCTCATCTCCTGAGCATTTGAGAGTCCGGTTCGCGCTGAACCAGCTGCGCTTGGGAGCGAAGGACTGGTGGAAGTTTGTGACGACGCACTTTACGCCTGCTGAGCTTGCGGCAGTGACCTGGGAGAGGTTCACTACCATGTTCTGAGATGAGTACGTTCCCCAGGTGGAGAGGGAGCGTTTGGCCCAGGAGTTTCTGACCCTCAAGCAGGGTACTGAGTCTGTTACGGTGATTACCAGGATGTTCCACAAGAGGGCGATGTTCTGCCCTGAGCACGTGTCCACTGAGCAGGCACGTATGAGCCGATATTTGAGTATCTTGAGGAGAGACATTCGGGAGTTCGTGGAGAACTCCTCGTACCGGACATTTGCCGAGCTTCAGGAAAATGCCTGGAAGAGGGAGATTGAGCTAGAGACTCAGGCTAGGGAGGAGCCGGAGTCTCAGGGGAGGGATCGGCGACCGGCACAGTCCCAGCCGACAGCCAAGCGGGCCAAGCCTGCTGATCCCAAATCAGGGAGCCAGAAGGGCCGCACTTGTGGAAAGTGCGGCAAGGTTCATGATGGAGTTTGTAGAGCTGGATCTTGCTACAAGTGTGGCAAGGAGGGGCATATGGTCAAGGACTGCCCCAAGGGGTTTGCAGTGTGTTTTCACTGCAACCAGACCGGACACCGGAAGGCAGAGTGTCCGCAGTTGCAGGGATCAGCTCAGGGAGCACCTCAGGGATCTGCCCCTGCCGCCATCAGAGCTACCGAGAGTCGGCCAGTGAAGGACGAGATGCCGAGGGCACGAGGGAGAGCCTTTCAGTTGACCGCGGAGGAGGTCCGCACAACGCCCGATGTCGTGGCTGGTATGTATTCTTTCGTGTATTTATTTTGATGTTGAGAGATTATGCTTATATTATGTTATGCGTAGGTACTTTTCTTGTGAATTATGTACCTGCCTTGGTGTTATTTGACTCGGGTGCGAGTCGGTCTTTTGTATCTTTGGCTTTTAGTCAGCATATCAGTATTAGTCGTGAGACGTTGAGTCGGCCTCTGAGAGTTTCCATAGCTGACGAGAGAGTGATATATGTGTTGGATTAGTGTCTAAGTCCATAACTATTTTGGTATGTACTTGACCCGATGGTGCATGGTCCTTTTGGGTTGCCTTCACCAAAGCAACTTGATAGGATGAATTATGGAGAGAAAGGATTAAATATGATTTATTAATATATTATGAGAATAATATATTAAAGGAGAAATCATATTGTTTAATTAATATTAGTCAATAATTAATTGGTAATTAGTTTTGTGACTAAACGAGATTAATTAACTTAAGGGACTGGAATTGTAATTATAAGATAATTGCAATTTGGGCCATGGATTGCCTTTTATTATAAGGTAGACAAATTCTATGGGGGAAGCCTATATGAAATCATCCAAGGCCTTAAGAAAAGGGCTCCATGGGTTGCTTAGGGCTTAAGCATCCAAATTAGGGTTTCCATGTTAGATAACCCTGATTGCCTCACTATATAAAGATCCCTTAAGGACCAAAAACGTGGACAAGCAACCTTCTAGGGTTTCACATGTTTTGGGCAGCCTTCATCCTCTTGCTTATAGTGTCTGTGAACCATTAGAGGAGTGACACTTGTGACTCTAAGCCTTCCAAAGTCAATACAAGGAGATTTGGGATTGTTATTGCTACATAACAATCAAGGTAATATTATAAACCTATTCTTATATTAATATGATTACTTGTATGCTAGAATTAGGGTTTATAGTCTTGGATAACTTGCATGTACAATAGAGAGACCTAGATCCAAACATTAGGGTTTGTATGAGCACATAGGATGTCTTATGACCAAAATCCATCAATATGCCACAGAGGTGATCCGTGGGTGCATATTCGAGATTTTCAGTGTTGAGTTCCCGATTGATTTGGTTCCTATTGCGATGAGTGATGTCTGTGTCATTGTGGGCATGGACTGATTGAGCAGATTCGGTGCGGTTATCGACTGCGAGCGACAGCTGGTGACCATACGAGACCCCAGTGGGGGAGTTCTTACGGTGTACGGTGAGGGTACACGTTCTGGGTCAGCATTTTGTTCGGCCACTAGGGCGAGACAGTTTCTACAGCAGGGTTGTAAGGGCTTTGTGGCGTATGTGATGGATACGCGGGTTGATTCAGAGAGGCCGAGGTCAGTTGAGGAGGTTCCGATAGTGCGTGAGTTCCCGCATGTATTTCCAGAGGAGTTGCCGGGTGTGCCTCCCGTGAGGCAGGTGGAGTTCAATATCGATTTGGTTCCAGAGGCTGCGCCTATTGCCAAGGTGCCTTATCGCCTTGCACCTCTAGAGATGCAAGAGTTATCCTCACAGCTTCAGGAGCTGCTGGGAAAGGGATTTATTCGGCCGAACAGCTCGCCGTGGGGAGCGCCTATCCTTTTTGTCAAGAAGAAGGATGGTTCACACCAGATGTGTATTGATTACCGGGAGTTGAACAAGCTGACGGTCAAGAACCGTTACCCGTTGCCTAGGATCGACGATTTGTTCGATCAGTTACAGGGAGCATCTTGGTTCTCGAAGATCGATTTGAGGTCTGGATATCATCAGGTGAGGGTGCGAGATGAGGACATCCAAAAGACAGCGTTCAGGACGCGATATGGGAATTACGAGTTTGTGGTGATGCCTTTCGGGCTCACAAATGCCCCGGCAGTGTTCATGGATCTCATGAACCGAGTATGCAGGCCAATGTTGGATTAGTCGGTGATTGTATTCATCGATGACATTTTGGTATATTCGAGATCTAGAGAGCAGCATGAGGAGCATCTGAGGGAGATCCTTGGAGTTCTAAGATCGGAGAGGCTTTATGCCAAATTCTCCAAGTGTGATTTCTGGTTGCGAGAGGTCCAGTTCCTAGGGCATCTCGTTAACCAGAAAGGGATATTGGTCGACCCGGCCAAAGTTGAGGTAGTGATGAGTTGGGAGGTGCCGAGGTCACCCTCCGAGATCAGGAGTTTCTTAGGGTTGGCAGGTTATTATCGGAGATTTATCAGGGATTTCTCTAAGATCGCAGTGCCACTCACCAGGTTGACCCGGAAGGGTGTCGCTTTTTCATAGGGCCCCGAGCAGCAGGCCTCCTTTGAGACGCTTCGCCAAAGGTTATGCGAAGCCCCAGTGTTAGCCCTCCCAGAGGGGATGGAAGACTTTGTGGTATACTGTGATGCGTCGATCTTGGGGTTGGGAGCGGTGCTGATGCAGAGAGGGCATGTGATAGCATACGCATCGAGGCAGCTGAAGCCTCATGAGACGAGGTATCCCACCCATGATCTAGAGTTGGGGCCAGTGGTGTTCGCCCTCAAATTTTGGCGCCACTATCTGTATGGGGTTCGGTGTACGATATACACGAACCATAAGAGCCTGAAGTATTTGATGGATCAGCCTAACCTAAATATGCGGCAGAGGAGGTGGTTGGATGTGGTCAAGGATTATGATTGTGAGATCCTGTACCATCCGGGCAAGGCTAATGTGGTGTGACAACCATCAAATTCTGGTCAATTCAAAGTCAAATAAAGTCAACAAGTCAAACCGGTCAACTCAACTAACCCTTGTGTGCTAGGGCTTATGTTTTGTATTTACTAAACAACTCGCTAGAATGAGAGATCATAAATCGAAAAGTAAGTACATTTGGATCTCTTTAACCTAAAACTGTGGTGAGTAACGAGCCAAACCGATAAAACAATGTTGCATACTCATCGGGAGTGCGTAAGATCCTTAAACAAGGCTTAACGGGGTTTACGGACCTTGCATTGCGAAGCCAGACACTAAAAAAGGTCACAAATGAAACCTCTCTCAATCATTTTCACTCTATCTCTCTCTCTCTCTCTCTATTTGAAAACTCTCCAAGAATGTGAAATCTCTCCCAAATCTCTCTAAGTATGTGAAATCTCTCCCAAATATCTCTTTGTATGAGAAATCTCTCCAAGAATGTGAAATCTCTCCCAAATCTCTCTAAGTATGTGAAATCTCTCCCATATCTCTCTTTGTATGAGAAATTCCTCCAAGTATGTGAAATCTCTCCCAAATCTCTCTAAGTATGCCAAATCTCTCCAAGTATGACAAATCTCTCCCAAATCTCTCTCAACTTTCTATAATCACTCGGGGCATCCCGACCCTCGAATTTGGCGAAAACAGCCCAAAAACGGAAGTCTACGCGAAAAACGGACTTAAGGAGCCGAAACTCCTCTTAGGAACCGAAACCTCTCTTAGGGGCCGAAAGTCCTCTTAAGGGACCGAACCCTTCTAAGCCGAAGGCTGCTGAACCGAACCCGAAAGGCCCTATCGGGCCCGAACCTCGCCTACACATCAGAACCCGAACCTTCGGTCCATTTCAGATCCTGATGCCTTGACCGAGCCCTCGCTTCTGAGCCTTTGACCGAGCCTTCGCCTTCGCTTCACACTTCTGGTTCGCCCATCTCGCCTCCGGCTCGGCATCATTAGGGACCGAACCTCGGCCTAGGACCGAGAGGTCTCGCTGGAAGTCCTTTTTCTCCCGGTTTTCGACTACGACTTCATTTTAACTTCGTTTTTCATCATTTTAACGCGGGATTTTCACCCAAAACTTTATTTTAACATATAAGGATCCATAATTATTAAATTATCACATTTTTAAGGATAAATTATCCAAAAGAGTGGGTGATGTACAATTGGTGGAGTGTTGACTTTCCTTTATTTTATGACACAAGCAACCTCTCATACCCACTCCATGTCACTATTCCCCATCAGCCCTTACCTAGTCACTTCATTGTACTTTTCCCATCTTTTTCCAACCACACAATTGGTCAAAGGCTAGAAAAGTCTCCTCTCTCCTCACTTCTCTCATTTTCTCTATTTTCACCAAAAAGATCAAACTCTTTTCTCTCTCACTTCCTCTCTCTAGAATTCGAGATTCAAGGGCTGATCTTGGGTTTTCCTCCACATTTGGTAAGCAAAATCCATTCTCCTTATGATTATTTAACTTCTTTCTACTCAAATCATGGATATCTTACACAAACTCCATCATAATTGTGTTAGATCTTCGAATCTTCAAGTGATTCTTCAAGTGTTCTTGGGTTGAACACTTCTCTTCTTCAACGCTCATCTTCTGAAATCACTCAAGGTGAGTTCATACCCCTACATTTTAATGTTTTCTCAGGTTTTTAGGGGGGGGGGGGGGGAATACAAGTTAAAACACCAAGAACATAACTAAACTTTTCTAACAGCCTTCATCATAAAAGTTCAACTCCATTCACGGACTGTTTTGGACAACTTAAACATTTTAGTTTTCAAAACTGTTTTAGGTGCTAGTAGTTCCACTTCTTAGCTTCAAAATGACTACTTGCACATCTCCATATGATTTTTCTACAATTTATGGTGATTTTTACAAAACTGCCTATCATTTCAAACATCAATCCGGACCAGTCTGTGATTATGGACTTTTTCACACAAGTAAGAGGTCATTAAAATTTATAATAAAAATTATGAACAAACTAGACTCATTTTCCAAACTCTCAGAATTTACGGATCCTGATTTGCACCTTTAGTTATTTTTCTATGAATTTTCTAAAAACATAATAGAAATGGCAATACTAGAAAAATGTTTTCAATTTCATATACACCTTGTAACTTGTTGAGCAAGGTGTGTACCTTCATGTGATGATATGTTATTAGCATATATGTCATCTTGTCTTATTATATAGACATACATCAGAAAACAATTGGATTCTTACCTCCATAAGTCTGGTAAATATATAAATGATATTACAAGGCTATATCCATTAAAATACAAACATTGGTAAACTATGACAAGTAAGGCTTATGCTCACTACCCAAATAAATATTTGATAAACTATAATAGGTATAGTTTAGGGTTCTTTTACATAACAAACACATTATTAAAGGTGTTACACATACAAAAGAGTTGTTACCACTATGAATAATTATGATAAACTATAATAAGTATAGTTAAGCCATTATACCCCCACAAACGAACACGCTAGTTATAATCGGTATAGTTATGGCATTTATATAATACAAACAAAGTGATAAACTATAATAGGTATAGTTTATGTTTCATCTACACTACGAACTTAATTACAAGAAAGGGATTCACTATCACAACCACTTTTGATAAGCTATAATATGCATAGTTCATGTTCACTACCACTATCACTATTTGATGAACTATGATATGTATAGGTTATATTCACCATCACCACCACTTTTGATAAGCTATAATATGCATATTTCATGTTCACTACCACTATCATTATTTGATGAACTATGATATGTATAGGTTATATTCACCATCACCACCACTTTTGGTAAACTATAATATGCATAGTTCATGTTCACTAGTCACCATCACTATCCGATGAACTATGATATGTATAGTTTATGTCCACAATCACTATTACTATTTCGTACACTATACTAGGGTTTGGTTCCGGTTTTTGGATTTAAGTCCACATTCCATTTTCGCATTATAAGACTTCAACTATAATCGTTGAGCATATATGCTTGAGTCATATAAGAATTTAGTCTTGATTGACTTAGCATTGGTGGTGCCCACCTCATCTCCTGTTCCTCGTTGGGTTGTGGACCTAGGGCAGACCCACTATATTCAATGTTTTATCCAACCTAAATCTTATATAACTTATATACGCTGGACGATTTTAGGGGAAATCTACGGGTCATTCTAGGGTTCATTAACGCATCATATAGAAATATTCTGTTCATACTTAACTAAGAAAATATTGGATTTTCTGGAAATCAAACTCTATCGATTTTACAAGGAAAATGGTTTCTACTTCAAACAAAACTCTTATGAACTCACCAACTTAATTGTTGACACTTTTTCAAAACTACTTGTATTCTCAGGAAATCAGTGAAACAGGAAAACTTCAGCGCTTTGAGGATGAGACGTTAAACCGTCAACAATTTATTTTTGTCATCATAATGTAATTGATTTTGAAACATGTAAACATATACTTTGGTGTAACCTTTTTCGAATATATTTATGATGGTTGTATCTACTTTGAGCACTATTATACACGTTGTTGTGATATTGTACATGAAGTCCTCCACCCCCGGACGTTTCCACCATCCTTGGTTTGGGGGTGTGACATGTGGTAGCCGACGCCCTGAGTCGCAGGGCGGAGAGCGCCCCATTGCGGGATGTATGTTTGCGGTTGACCGTGATGGCTCCGGTGTTGGACGCCATTCGTGGAGCACAGGCTGAGGCCGTGAGATCGGAGAACCAGAAGAGAGAGCGAGTTGTTGGATTGGTATCGGAGTCCGTTACCGACGGTCGGGGCTTATGACATTTCAGGGGCATATATGGGTACCGTTTGTGGGAGGGACGCGTACCATTTTGATGGAAGAGGCTCATCGGTCAAAATTGTCGATCCATCCTGAAGCCACTAAGATGTATTTAGATCTGAGGAGAGAGTATTGGTGGCCCTGTATGAAGAGGGATGTTGCGTGGTTTGTGGAGAGGTGCATAACCTGCCGTAGGGTTAAGGCTGAGCACCAGAGACCGCATGGTAAGTTGCAGCCGTTGGAGGTTCCCGAATGGAAGTGGGAACAGATTACTATGGATTTTATCACCAAATTGCCAAGGACTGCTAGGGGAGTCGATGCAATTTGGGTGATTGTGGACAGGTTGACAAAGAGCACCCACTTCCTTGCTATCAATGAGAGTTCTTCCGCAGAGAAATTAGCAGAGATGTATGTGAGGGAAGTGGTATCTCGGCATGGAGTGCCGATCTTGATTGTTTCAGATCGGGATGTGCATTTTACTTCCAGATTCTGGAAGAAGTTTCACGAGGAGTTGGGTACTAGGTTGCATTTTAGTACCGCATATCACCTCGAGACAGCCGGACAGAGTGAGCGGACGATTCAGACGCTCGAGGACATGCTCCAGGCATGTGTGTTGGACTTCGGGGGGAGTTGGGACACGTATTTGCCCTTGGCAGAGTTTTCCTACAACAACAGCCATCATTCGAGCATTGGTATGTCGCCCTTTGAGCTGTTGTATGGGAGGAGGTGTCGAACCCCCATTTGCTGGGGAGAGGTCGGGCAGCGTGTTATGGGTAGCACAGAGATTGTGCTTCAGACGACAGAGCAGATACAACGGGTCAGGCAGAGATTGTTGACCGCTCAGAGCCGCCAGAAGAGTTATGCGGATAGACGTCGATCCGAGCTCGAGTTCCAGGTCGGTGATTATGTTCTCCTGAAGGTATCTCCTTGGAAAAGAGTGATCCGATTCAGGAAGAGGGGCAAGCTAGGGCCTCGGTATATTGGGCCATTCAGAGTGGTCGCGAGGGTGGGCAGGGTAGCATATCGTTTGGAGCTACCTGCGGAATTGGAGTGGATTCATAATACCTTCCATGTGTCTGATACCAATCTGTCACACCCCAAAACCAAGAACGGCGGAAACGTTCTGGGGCGGAGGACGTCATGTACAGTATCACAACAATGAAAAGTAGTAAACAAGCAACAACATCATCCATGGCATTAATAATATAATTATTATATAAGTGTTCTGTCAAATTTTGATAAACACTAAAGCATAAATCAAAATGAAAGATGAGTCTTGAACAAGCTCCATCTTCCTTTCTCCTTGCATCGGTACCTGTCTATGATGACTTGAGGATACAAGTAATTTTGAAAGCGAGTATCAGCTTTGAAGTTGGTGAGATCATAAGTATTTTAGTGTCTTAATTTGTATGTCAGAATTTGTAAGTAAATGAATTGTAAGTATTGTAAATGTATATGAACTATAAGTATGAAAATGTTTGTAAAACAACTGTAAACGTTTGAAAAACTCTAGAAATCCCTATGATTCCTACTATTATATAAGGGTGTCTTCTACCAAGACCTAATTGTTCTCAATATAGTCTTCTACCAAGACTTAACTGTTCTAAATGTTCGTGTCATGTAAAAGTGTGTAATTTTCCCAAGTGTAACTATTATTAACAAAATATAGTTTTTACATTTATAGTTTAAGTGAAAAGATCACTAAATATGTGTACAGGGAAAATTAATGTAGTACTAAAACGTAGCGCTATAAGAACTACTGCTATACTAATTACCTTAAACCGGATTTATATTAAGGCATCATGTGATTAATTATACCATGCTATTGACTAGTAACAACGACATAAGAATGGTCGTAATAACGGAATGACGTTTGGCACCCACAGACCTGCAGGTCCGGCTGTAGCTAGCAGCAAGGCGTAGGATAGTCAATCCAGTATAGATCTATACGCAAACTCACGCTCTCCCTTCAAGAGACTCTGGCTACAACTCGGACCATGTCATTTAAGGCATGCTCCAATACAGTGGATCACAATTTTATTAACGTATTAATGTAAGTGTAATGTATGGAAATGTTCTATGTGTGCTAGCTGTAATGTGTGTTCTCTCTCTATCTAGCAAGTATAGTAATGTACTGTAATGTTCTAAAAAGTATTGACTCATGAATGAACTGACTCATTGTATGATATTGCGTCCTAGTAATAGTTCTAGTATCTTCCTAAACTACCCATATGGTAGTTTACTAGTAATCTAACTGGTATGTATGAACATGGATGTATACCCTTGCTACCCAAGGGCATGGGATGAACTGGAAGACCTTTTATGACTATATATGTACACATGATATATAACTAATATTTAAATGACCTTCAGACGAGTACCCGATATCCTATCAGACCACATCCAAATCGAGGAAAAGGAAACAAGGTGGATAGCCTTCCTAAGTCTTTTAAACATTACTTATATAACTATACATATAGAGGCATGCAATTTATAATATAAAAGCATAGAATAAGATTTGTAAAACCTTTGAACATAAATATTTTCTAAGAAAAGATCGACTTGATGTCGATCTATAAAATGGTTTCGAAGGCATGGGTTTGATAAAACAGTTTAGTATAAAGAACATTTGTTTGAAACACAATTGTAAATAAGTTTGAAATGTAATATACAGAATAAAATGTACAGTGTAATAAGGAGTTTAAAACATATAAAATGTTTATAAAAATCATTTGAAGGAAACTGTTTGGTAAAACGGCTAATGTGTAGTAAATCATTTGAATGCTGCATATTAATCACATGTGATTGATATAATAACTAGCATAATTCTACTTATTAATCACATGTGATTGATATAATAACTAGCATAAATCTACTTGTATCCCCCCCCCCATAAAACATTTAAAAATAGTTTAAAACATTATTTAAGGGGTATGAACTCACCTGCAGTAAGTGACTGGAATTGAACGGACTGTTATCGTAAGGAAGGATCGGACAAGTGCTTGGTGTCGAGTGAAGACTTTAGACACACACGATGATCCTAATTACATATGAAGACATATGTATATAAATAATTAGTGATTAAAACACTAATTATACAAGTATAAACATTTTAACGCGAGGAAAACACTTTTGGTCAAGTGCTAGGAGGCTAATGGGTTGCAACAAAGGAGTGAAAGGCCTCTAATGGGAGTTTAAGGTCTAATGACCATATGTTTTGGAGTTTACGGACCAGGGGAGTAAACTCCTGGCCATAAACTCTCCTTAGGGTCACTAAATGAAGCTTAGAATTACTACAACTCTAGTGGTGAATTCTTTCAAGGCTAAATCAAGTGTTTGGGCTTCCTCTTAACTCCTTTAAGGAGTTTACGGCCCTGGGACCATATTCCCTTGGAGTTTACGGCCGTAAACTCCCTTGGGAGGGTGTTTATGGTGTTTTCAAGTCTCTACATTTCAAGGTTATGATCTATGTTGGGTTCTAGGCATAAGGAAGGAGTTAGGGTGTCATTTGACCCCTTTATAGGGGTTTACGGCCCAAGAAATAGTCTTGGCCGTAAACTCCTTAATACTTGTGATTCCTTATGTTTTCTAGGCTTTAAACACTTTAGGGTAGATGTCTAAAATCAAGTCTAAGCCTTAGGTGCCTTAAAAGCACCATTTTAAGCATGCTTTTTGGAGTTTACGGCCTAAGATACTCTTGGGCCGTGAACTCCCAAACTTGGGTGATTATTGCTTGATTTCATGTCCCTAATACACTCCTATACAAGTCCAAGGCAGTAGTATATCATGGGGGACAATCTAGGCTTGGTTTCGGGAGTTTACCGCCCAAGAACACCTTGGGGAGTAAACTCCTAAATCGAGTGATTTAGCTATGTAATCTATGTTATGAACACATTTAAAGCTTTCTAACACTACTAGAAAGAGTTACTCATAATTTGGGATAAAAACCCGAAGATCCGTGAGAGAGAATTTTGACTTTTCCCTAAATGGAATTCAACTAATGAACCAATTTGGTCAAGAATTCTATTTATAGTCCTGAGATATTTTTGGCAGAAAATATTTTTATTCCTTAAACGAATTCTAATTTCCTAGAGTATTGGAATAATAGTGTTGCACAAAACCCTAGTGCATCCACTCTCCTAATATCTCCTTAAGTGTAAATCCTGAAAACTGCCAAACTTATTCTCGGAGTCTGAATTTTTACTGTAACTGTTCTACTTCTATTGGCTTGATATGGTTTGTTCAGAATGGAAATTTCGGGTTGTCACATTTTGTGGCTAGATCTAGTGCTTCCTTGGTTCCTTAAGCGAGTTCGGTTCTGGATCTGGACCCTTGGAGGTCCAGAGTGTCCCTTTGTCCAAGCTTTTTATGAATCCATGGAGGTTTTGGATTGGGGTCTTTGTGCTTGAGGTCAAAACACCATTTATGAGTCATTAGGTGTGTTATGAGCGCCAAGACATGAACTTTACATGATGAATAAGCTTGGAAGGACTGGATCTATGAGTTAGTGAAGCAGATCTGACCTCGGAAGGTCGTTTGGGGTTGTGCATGGAATGCACTCGCCGAGTCCATTTCCAGACTCGACGAGTTTGTGCGAGTTGTTCAATGATTTCAAACCAGGGTTTGAGTAACCGAGTCGGGTGAGTGACTCGGTGAGTCGGAAGGGACTCAGAGGCATCGGGTCCCCGTAGAGACTCGGCGAGTCCACGCCAAACTCGGTGAGTTGAGTTGACCGTTGACCAGAGTTGACCAGTGTTGACTTGATAGGGTTAGTCAACCTTAGTTAGGAAAGTGTTAATTAGAGATGTATTGTGTTATAGGAGGACTATAGCTCGGGAGATCGAGCACTAGTGATTTCAGGGATTTGCGAGTTATCGAGATACGCGAGGTGAATCTTCTCACTATACTTTACCTTGAGTAGGTAATCAGAGTTATGTGACAGAGTATGTGTATGTTATATATGTGTTATGTGTTGTACTGCATTATTTCTATGTGATTTATGTTGTGCATGTTTATAGAGTTGGAACCGGAAGGTTCATAGAGTTAGAACCAGAGGGTTCACAGAGTAGGGTCCACGAACCCACAAAGTTATAGACTCGAGTGGCTAATATGTGCTATGTGTGGTATTTTGGGGAACCCACTAAGCTTTGTGCTTACAATGTTTGGTGTTATTTGTTTCAGGTACTAGTGATGACCGCGGGAAGGCGCCGGCCTGATCAGTACACACACAGGATTTTTATATGTTATGGATTTGAGTTTCAAACACTGATGTTTTTATGAATACTAAATGAATTATGCTTTTATAAAATGCGAAAAATTGTTTTGAAATTTATGGTGTTACAAGAGAAAAAGAAAGTGTGAGAGGCGAAACAAAAAACTCGTGAGGAGAAACAAAAAAAACACATGATTTGGAATTTTTAGCAAAACTAATCGATCATCTCACCAACAACGAGCTCGATATGGTTTTGAGGGCTAGAGCGGAAATCATGATAAAATATTACAACTAGTTGTATTTTGTAGTCGTTTTAGCATTGTAATTAAATTAATGAATAATTTACCTTTACTTAATTTTATGAAATTTCATTTTTATTAAATTACATTCAATTTAAAAAAGAAAAATAAAAAAATAAACGTGTGGTAAGGTGTGGTATAACATCCACCGGTTTGTGGGGTGAGTGGAAAAGTGATGTGACGATGACGTGGCAATATAGTAGTGCGGTGAGTGTGGTATGACATCCACCAGTCTAAAAAATCTCCCTATATTTACGCTATATCTCTCACAGTGCTTACTAAACGAACACACCAAACAAGAACTCATTAAATAATACTTGAAAATGTATAAGAAACCCTAACTAGCGAAGAAGACAAGAGAGTGTAAGTATAAAAGTGAGAAACGAGTAAACACACATAATAATAGTGTATCACAATCTCTTTGGGTATATTAAGTATAAAAGAGAGAAACAAGTACACACACGCACACATAATAACATATCATTATCTCTATGGCTATATATACATCATGTAATATTCAGGTCAAAACGGCCCCTATGTTTCTGTACTTTGAGAGAAACGAGCTACAATCCAGTTGTATCCGTCTTTTGCACTTTAATTCCCTCTTATTCATTTCCTTACATATGTTCATCTTACAAGCACGACGTATAACACCTTAGCGCTACACCTCTCATACAAAAACTATTCAAGTTAGAGAAACCTTTACTATAACCAATGTTAATCTTGAAGTAGTTATCCATTTTAACTATTCTTTTACTCATGAATAACCATCTCTCCTTCTCCTAAAGTAACATTGTTATCCTTCCCCTCTATGATCTCTCACCCTTTGTTTCTTTTTATTTTTTTAAGATGTTTGTTTGTTTTAGCATTTTGGAGACCAAAAGTGAACTTGAACAACACTTACACCTAGTTTGAAGGTTCGAGTAAAGGAAATAAAAGAAGGGGAAGGAAGATATGGAGAGAAAAAAACGGATAGGAAAAAGAAAGGAATTTATATTGGCATTCTTGCATAAGAAATAAATGAAATGGCGTATTACATTTTAATGGTGTGATTAAACCTATTTTCCACTAAACCCCTCCAATTTGGGAGGAAGATTAAAAGAGAAGATCACACCTTATCTTATCTTGTCTTCTCTTCTCTCTAATTCCTTCCAAAAAGTAATCTTAGGAACACGATCATTTCTCTTACCTTTTCAGCTCTCTTAACTTCCCTTATCTTCTTTTCTTAAGTTGGACTTGTGAACAAGGTCTTCACAAATAGTTATCTTTAGCATAACATTTTAAAGGATTTGATGGGTGATCGGCCAAGGAATGGCTATCGAGGGAATCATGTTGACGGGATTAATGCGTCCAAGGAAACTTAGGTTCAAAAGTTTTCTCATAATTTATACGTCATGAATTTCTTGTCCCTCTTCTCTGTAAGGGAATTATGGAATACTTGTGCTAGATTCGGTACTATCGTTGATGTTTTCATAGCAAACAAAAAGTCGAATGTGGGCAAACTTTTTGCATTTGTCAGGTTCATTAAGGTAGATGATGTGGAGGTTTTTATTGTGAATTTATGTATGATTTGTATTAGAAGGGTGATATTATATGTGTATGTGACTCAATTTGAGAAAAATTATATAGCATAAGGGCTTTCAATATCTTTTGTGGATTCACCATTGGTGGGTGGAAATAATGAACGTAACCTTCATAATTCTTTTATGCAGATGTAGTGAAAGGTGTACATGCCAATACATGTCTTGTGAGTGAGAGTGATCAGGTGGCTATTTTACATGCCAATACATGTCATGTGAGTGAGAGTTATCAAGTGACTATTTTGATTTACTCTAGATATATTAGTGACAAGGATTATGCTAGCACTTTGGTTGGTTTTGTTAATGACTTCCGCTCGGTGCCTATCCTTCATATGATTTGTAACAACAAGGTCTTTAATGAAGTTGGGTAGAAGTACCTGGGTGGTGTAACATCCTCTTTTGGGGGCTAAAGGTTTTAGGCTTTTTGGTAAAAAAAAATCTTTCTTTAATTTGAAACAAAAATTAATTAGGAATGAGCATTAATTTGGACCAGGGAACCGGCCGGAACTAGTACCAGAATCGGAACCCGATGGAACCGGTCAACCCGGGACCGGGACGATATTCTTGTGGATTTTTGGAACCGAGAACCTGTAGAACCGGACCCGGTACAACCGGCAAAAATCGGAACCATATGTTTCTATTTCTCGATGTCCGATTCGGTGCTTAATTTCGGCCGACTTCGGTTCTCGGGCCGGGTCCGGTTCAGGCTGCTTCCAGCCAGGTCGGTTCCTTTGCTCATCCCTAAAATTAATCAAAGAGAAATAAATTAAATAATGCAAATGTGAGGAAATGACCATATTAATAATAAAAATCTTTTCATTAGTTGGTTTTTTAAAGTAATAAAATTTTAATGTCTAGCAAAGTATTTTTGTTAGAAGGGTTATTTGTGTAAAACAGATGAAACTTATATTCGAATTGAGAGTTGACCAACTATGGTGGTGTTTGTTTTTTTAGAGGCAAAATGTATGCAGTCTGTGGACTACATCTGTAGACATCTACAGTAGAAGAGTGAACAAAACATCTGCAATCTGCAAGAAGAAGACTGTTTGTTTTTTTAAAATCTGCAGGCTGCTAAAATAAATTGAAACCTAACTAAACTGATTTATTTTTAAAAAAACTAAAAGTCTTTTTTAATAATTCTAATATAAAAACATTGTAATTTAATAATACAACCACCTTATTTTCAATATATATAACAAATTAATTGTCCATTTTATGAAGAAAAAAAAATACTTTAGTAAAATACTTTGATAAGTTTTGTAATATATATTTAACCTTTTTAGTTATTGTTATAAAAAGTCATATGGTTAAATATACGTACAGTTTTTTAAAATAAGAATACCAGAAAATTAAGTGGAAAAATAAAAAGTTTATTAAGCTAAAATCATTAAAATAATATAATTGCAAAGCGTTCACATGATAAAATGAATAAAAAAAATAATTGTTGCACGCATGAAGTTTGATTGGTTTTTTAATTCTTTTTGCTGACAATTAATTGAAATGGTTGCTTTTTTTTCTTTAGGATTAATGGAAGAGTTAAGAAGAGGCTAGAAGACATAGGTCCACATCTGCGCCAAGAAGATGACATGCATATTTTTTTAGGTCTATGGTCTTCTAAAAAACAAACATGATGCAGGTCAGTGCGCCGTCTGCAAGGCGCAAACATAAGAGGTCTAGAAAAGCTTTTGCAAAAAAAAAAAAAAAACAAAAACAACACAAAACAAACAAACAAACACCACCTAAGTGATTTGGACAAAGTTTATAGAGGTTATGATGGAAATAGACCATTTTGGAAAGCATTATACGCTCCTTAGTTAGTTTGGAGTAATTTTGAAAAAACTTTTGCAAGGAGGGACCATAGTTGACTTAGTGACCAAAGTTGGATCTATTTATGTCATATTCTTCCCTCATTCTCTCTTCATGTCAAATGAGCCTCTCCTCTCATAGAAATTATAACATCCTAAATCCATGATAAAAAATTTCATTTTTATAAAAACATTTCTACTAGAAACCAAAGATAATTAACCAATGTTTTCAAATCATATCCAAGAAAATCAAAGTATCAAGTCAATCTCTCAAAACATAGAACAATAAAAGGATGTGTACGATCATGCCTTCACCTTACCCCTATCAGTAGAATTACCTGAAAACATTGAAATCAATAAGTATAAGCAAAAGCTTAGTGAGTTTTCCCCAAAATACCTCATACAAGAATACATAAACAATGCATGCACATTGGGCCCATAATATAAAACTAGATTGACCCTAGGCCCAATGTCTCCCGATTGGATTACTCTTGGGCCCATAGTCTCTCGACTGGATTGCCCTTGGGCCCACAGTCTCCCAATTGGATTGTCCCGGGTTTGTTGGCCTACAGCACAAAGTCGTACAGCCTCAACCCAACAACACTATGTCGACATATGCAAACAGGAAATAAATGACTAGCAAGTACAAGAAATCATACAGATTTACCAATTTTGGTAGACCACTATAGCATAACAACATCTTATACACAAGGATGCTTAACATAAGTTAGTGGGTCAATATTGGTGCGTTCAACCAACGAGTATAGTAAAAAACTCAACTCACAGTCTAGAAGATAACAATAATGATCACCGATCTGATAATCTGCTCTACAGATCACCTATACAGCAAATAATGACAATTTCTTAAACTAAAGCCTAAAACCCTAAGGTTGACCTAAAGTCAAACTTGGTAAAAAGTCAACGATCCAGTCAAAGTCAACACTAAAAAATTATTTAGTTAGCCGCGACGTTGTGACCACACTTTGGTCATGTCGTGGCACAATAACGACAAAATAGTCACAGATTAGCCTTCGTCACAACACGACGACCAAAGTGTTACGTTGTGGGAAACACTATGGGTGGCTTAATGCATTAAGTTCTTAATCCCCTTTCCCTTTTATACATACTTTCCAAAACACTTTCATACTCCTAAAAGATAATAAAATCGGTGCTTTATAGACATGGATGTCCAATTCATGTCTTGAACTCAAGCTACATCAAAAATGGTGTCAAATAGGGTCAAGATTATGTAAGAGTTCAAAACTCTATCAAATTTCAGATCCATCACTTCAAACCACAAAGGGACTCTAAGGATCCATAAAGTTGCCAACTTTATGGAACCCCAACAATTTGACTAGCCAAAAACATGAAGAAAACACATGAAAATTCTATATCTAAGCACTTAGGATCATAAAGCATAGAAATTTGAACACTCACAAAGGTCCTGAGTGTGATAGAAGATGATGGTGATGCTTGCAAGCTGAGGTGATGCACAAAAACTCTTCAATTTTTTTCTTCTTTACTAGAAATCACCAAAAATGGAGATCAATGTTCAACTTATGGGAGATTAGGGTTTTGGAGGTTGAAGGGAGGCTGTGAAGGCTGAGGGTGAGCAAACACTAACCCTCACTTCCCTTAAATAGGGGACAACCCCCAAAATTTGGGTCTTGGCTTGCAAGGCCGTAACGTCATGACGAATATGTGGTTAAATCATGACAACCCAAATGGAATGCATGTTCATCAGGCACGATCATGACGTGACACACAATTGCTCATACTGACTAGGGCTCAAAGCTTAAATGTTGACTGAGAACTCAACAGACGTGCATACCTGAAATTGGGTGTTACAGTTCTCCCGAACTTGTACTAGATTTCCTCTTCAAAATCCTCGGCTGTGTTATCTCCGACTCGGCCTCCCAAGTCCACTTGAAACCCTTACGATGTTGCCACTGAACCTTTACTAGGAGAACCAACTCGTTGTGCAAGGTCTTCTTTTTTCTATCCAAAATAGCCATCAACATCTCCACATAATTCAGGCGCTCATCGATTTGAATTTCGTTTAACGGAAACAAAGCCGCATCATCAACCAAGCACTTAAGAAGTTGAAAAACATAAAAGGTTCTATAAATTTGACTAAACTCCTCCGGAAAATTCAACCAATATATCACCTTACCATCTATGGCCACCACTCTAAAAGGTTTGATAAATTGGGGGCCCAACTTGCACCACTTCCTGAAGCGTATTACACTCCTCCAAGGTGATACCTTTAGCAAAACCATGTCCCAAACCTGAAACTCCAACTCAGATTAGCTTCTATCAATGTAACTCTTATGTCGGCTCTATGTTGTCTACAACATCTACCTGATTTGTTGAATAATCTTTGTCGTCTGGAGAACCATCTTTGTCCTCCACATGACCCTATGGTCTACCTCTCCCCAACAAACTAGAGTACGACACTTCTTCCCATAAAGAAGCTCATACGGAGGTGCACCAATGTTGGAATATAGATGTTTTTATAAGAAAACGTATCTAAAGGAAGGTAAGAATCCCAACTCCCACAAAAATCAATGACACTGTCCCTCAGCATATCCTCGAGTTTCTGAATTGTCCGCTCACTCTAACCATCAGTATGTGGGTGATAAGCAATGCTAAAGTGTAGTATCATACCTAACTCCTCATGAAATCTCTACTGGAACCGAGAAGTAAACCGTAGATCACTATCAGATACGATAGAAACCAGTACACCTTAGCGACCTAGTATGTCGGGCATACTAGGGGTCTGCTTAATGTACGTGACCTGGTCTTGGGCTTTTAATGTTGGGTCACCTTTGGAATTTAAGGTTTTGGGACCTTGTTGGGCCACAAGTCTTTTTGATTTTGGGCCAATTTTAGGTCTTGGGGATTCTTGGATTTAGCCCATATTGGGCTTTGAGTGTCCTTTAGTAATTGGACCGTTATTGGGCTTCTATGCCATTGAGTTCGGGCCACGGCTTTTGGGCCAATTGAGGAAAGGGTAAAATGGTCTTTTACCTTGGAAGTCGGGATTTGTCAATTTATGTCCGGATTATGGTTATGACCCAATTATGAATTAAGGTTCTATTTGATTAGTTAATGCGGGGATTCTCCTATTCAACAACTCGAGGATCTATTTGACTTTCAGCAGACTGAGGTGAGTTTGCTCACTATATTGTACAATATTAGGGTTGGATATGCTTGTTGTCTTTATGACTCTTGATGTATGCATGTATACATGTTTGTTGTATGTATGTGGGGTGAAATAGAACCCAGAATAAAATAGACCCATACGGTTGAAAAATACCGATTGAGTTGAAATAGACTCGGGGTGAAATAGAACTGGTACAACCTTGAGCTAACATATAGTTGAAATAGAATCAGGGGTGAAATAGACCCGGTACAACCTTGAGCTGACATATATGTATGGTATGTGGTATTTTAGGGGAACTCACTAAGCTTTGTGCTTACGCTTTTCAGTCTGTGTTTCAGGTACTTCTGGTTCGAAGGGGAAGAGCTCGGGATGATCGCATTGCACACACCATGATTTTCCGCTTATTTGAATTTGATTTACTTTGGGATGCTTTTGGATACACTATGACTACTTTATGGTTCTTGACAAATATGTTTGGTTGATGGTTTAATTAATATAAAAACAAAAAAAAAATGGTTCCGTGTTTTAGGACGTTATAAGTTGGTATCAGTGCCTTGGTTTGAGGGATTCGGGCATACTCTCGGGTGTGACATAACTTAAATTGAGGATTTGATAGATTTTTCATAAGAAGAAATGTTTTATAAAAGAAAGGGGTTTGGTTCATGCAATCGACCGAGCTCAAGTAAGTTTTCCAAAATACCCATACATGCTCTTATGATATGCTCTAAATTGTGAATCTGCGAATAGTATACTAGACCAGGGCTAAGGATCTGCTTAGGATTTGCATGATAGAATTCTAGGAGAGATGTTGTTATATGCCTATTGTATGAGCTTGTAGACTTGCACACTAGTATTGGATCAGACAGTGATAACATGGCCTATTTAGGTTATACTTTGATTCAAATTACTCAATGATCAAATGATGCTTGATTTATCCTTTTAGGGAGTTTCCATTAACATTAACTAACTAGTAAGATAATACACTAAGTTACATATTTCTAAGATTATATAATTTCATAAAGTTAGGTTTAACCCTATTGCACGACTCTTGTTTGAGTCCAACCGTTGTAGTGTGAGACCTTTCATTCAAAGAATTATATGGTGTCGGTGATATATAGTTTTGTTTGTGAGCTATTTAGAGGATGTTAGAGGGAGTTCCTTCTACAGCTGATAATAGAGAGTGGTGTGGTGGTAGCCCTAGGAAAACCTAGGAGGTGATTCGGTGCCAACAACTTTGCTTTGATAGAGGTTGTATGGATTGATAGGAAAGTAACTTGGGGGATTCAGGGTGATCCTAGAGGAAAGTATGGATAGATGTGGAAGGTAGTATGGGCCCATACTACTGGAAGCAGAGGATCTGTACTCGAGTCAAACAAAGTCACAATGATACCAAGAAGCTTGTAGAATGTGGGATTCTTCGAGTATATATTTTCTAATGGTTTGAATGGTTTATTTTCAGAATGGTTGAAACTCGAGGAGGTTTTGGCAGTAGTTCGGGCTCTGGCTCTAGGGTTGGGTATATGGATGATCAGATGCGGGAGTTCATTTCATCAGAGATTACCCGTAATATCTTGAGCAGACCCATGTGATCTTCGGTATGATCAAGGAGGGTATTATGGTGATTCTGGGTGGGCACTTGGGTGCTTTTTGTTCCGAGATGGAGGCGATGGTGGGAGTCCGCTCTTTGACTTTCCAAGAGTTTTGGTCATCTGGGGCTCTAGAGTTCTTCGGGAACAAGGCATCAGTTAGAGGATGTCACGAATGCCTTTCGTAATATTTGTTGCCCCGACAGGGAAAAGGTCAGACTTGCATCTTGTCTTCTAAAAGATAGAGCTCCAGATTGGTAGGAGGAGGTTAGACACGCCTTGGAAGGTGAGGCGGTTGATTCGATGACTTTGGAGGATTTCATGATGAGGTTTTGGTCTAATTTTGCACCTGTGATTGAGGTCCAACAGCTAGCGAAGGAGTTTCAGGACCTTCTCTAGACTTCTAAGATGGTGGCAGTGATCACCGTATGTTTCATGAGACAACTTTTTTGGTTCCGCCGTATGTGGCAGACGAGGAGATCAAGAAGGCGAGATATCATGATCTATTGAGGAGTTATATCAGGCAATTTAGGAGTATATTTAGTTGTAGGACATTGGAGGATAAGGCACCGAGGGACAGAGAGAGAGAGAGAGAGAGAGAGAGAGAGAGAGAGATTGACTTGGAGATGGAGAAGAATAGGAAGGCTGATCAAGTTCAGGGTTCAGAGGGTTCGGGCAAGAGGCCCAAGGTATTTGAATCGAGATCAAAGGGCCAGTAGGGTCGAGGCCGTTGTGGCAAGTGCGGAAAGTCTCACAATAGATCTTGCAGGGGAGGTGGTTCAGGCTGCTACAAGTGCGACAAGACTGGGCATTTCACTCAATATTGCACAACCATCACCCAGGGATCGATCCTAGTTTGCTTTCATTGCAACTAGAGGGGCCAAAAAAGGCCGATTGTTTGAGTTTAGCAATGGCAGGACCCGTTGCAGTACTCGCTCCAATGACCTTGAGAATTACAGATGGCCGTTAGGGGAAGGCGGAGGCACCTGTTGTAAGGAGCAGGGGATTTGAGCTAACAGCCAAGGAGGCTCACGCAGCACTCGATATGTTGATGGGTATATATCTTCTCCTTATCCCTTTTATTTATGTTGATTTTCATGCTTTTATATGTGCTTTGCTTTTAGGGCCGTTCCTTGTGAACGGTATCCCTACTTTGGTTTTGTTCGATATAGGGACTACCCGATCCTTTGTATCTCTCACTCTCAGCAAGAGATTTGCTGATGCTCTAGGCAAGCTGGATTATCCATTAGAGGTCGAGATTGCTGATGATTGACCTATTCAAGTACCGAGGATTCATCGGGGCTGTATATTAGAGTTGTTTAGTGAGATGTACCCGATTGATTTGGTTCATATCCCTCTGCATAAGAGCAAGGTTATTGTAGGGATGGATTAGTTGAGCCCTAATGGGTCAATGATTGTATGTGAGCATTAGTTGGTACATATTTGGACCTCAAGTGGGGGAGATTTAGTGGTTCAAGGATAGGGTGTTTAGCGTGGGCCAGTTCTATGCTCAACAGCTAGATCCAGATGCTATTTTCAGCAGGGTTGTTTTGGATTTGTGGCATATGTGATGGATACCTAATAGAAGAGTAATGTAATGGGAAGTGATGTACCGATTTTTCGGGAGTATACGGATGTATTCCTAGAGGATTTAGCTGGAGTGCCTCCAGAAACGTAAGTGGAGTTTTAGATTGACGTGGTTCTCGGTGCAACTCCGATAACCAAGGCACCTTATCATTTAGCACCTCCATAGATGCATGAGTTGTCTACACAGCTATACGAGCTGCTAGACAAGGGATTTATTTGGCCGAGTATTTTACCATAAGGAGCACCGATCTTGTTTGTGAAGAATAAGGATGGTTGGCATCGGATGTGTATAGACTACCGAGATCTGAATAAGATAACGGTGAAAAAACATTATCCACTCCCGAGGATTGATGATTTATTTGACCATCTCCAAGGAGCATCTTTGTTTTCCAAGATTAATCTGCATTCGGTATATCATCATATGAGGTTCAGAGAGGAGGATACACTAAAAACAACCTTCCAAACTCGTTATGGTTATTATGAGTTCATGGTGATGCCCTTTGGGCTCATCAATCCCCCAGCTGCATTCATGGATCTCTTGAATCATGTATGCAGACCTATGTTGGAGCGGTATGTGATTGTGTTTATTGATGATGTCCTAGTCTATTCCAAGACCCAAGCATGAGTAGCATCTTAGGGAGGTATTGTAGACTCTGAAGAGAGAGAGGCTATATGCGAAGTTCTCCAAGTGTGAGTTATTGTTGTGGGAGATGCAGTTTTTGAGACACCCTGTCAACCAGAATGATATTCTGGTCGATCCGACCAAAGTGGAGGCGATGATAAGGTGGGAGGTTCTGAGTTCTCCATTTAAGATTCTAAGTTTCCTTGGATTAGCAGGTTACTATCGGAGATTCATTTAGGATTTCTCCAAGATAACGGTTCCATTGACCGGATTGACGAAGAAGACCATCACGTTTCATTGGGGACCTGATTTGCAGGAAGCTTTTGAGACTCTAAGGCAGAGATTGTGTGAGGCGTCAATTCTAACCCCGCCGAAGAGCATTAAGGATTTTGTGGTGTACTGTGATGCATCAATCTCGGGTTTAGGTGCGTTGCTGATGCAACGGGGTTATGTGATTGCTTATGCTTCAAGGCAGCTGAAGCCTTATGAGGCGAATTATCCTACACGTGATTTAGAGTTGGGGGTTGTGGTGTTCATCCTCAAGATTTGGTGGCATTACCTCTGTGGGTTCTGTTATACTATCTACACAGATCATCACAAGATTCTGAGGTATCTGATGGACCAGTCGAATCTGAACATGGGGCGGCGTAGATGATTAGATGTGGTGAAGGATTATGATTGTGAGATCCTTTATCACTTGGGGAAGACCAATGCGGTGGTCGATGCTCTAATCCACAAGGTGGTTGCTGCCCCGATCAGGGATGTGTGTTTGAGGATAATAGTGATTACCCCACTCTTAGAGCAGATTTGAGATACTCAGGTTAAGGCTACAAAGGAAGAGCACCAAAAGAGTGAGCACAAAGCGGGTTAGGTGGCTTCATTCGATTAAAATAGTCGAGGATTATTGACCCTTCATCGGAGGGTGTGGGTTCCATATTGGGGTGGTACGCGTCAGGTTTTGATGGAAGAGGCACACAAGTCTAGATTCTCTATTCATCTCGGAGCGACAAAGATGTATAGAGATATATGGCTTGATTATTGGTGGACATGTACGAAGCAAGACATGGCCTGGTATGTGGAGATGTGCTTGACTTGTAGCAAATTCAAGGTCAAGCATCAGATACCCCACAACAAAATGGAACCGATGGAAGTTTCCGTTTGGAAATGGGAAGACATTACGATGGATTTTATCACAAAGTTTCCTCAGATGGTGCACATAGTGGATTCGATATGGGTCATCGTGGATCGATTGACGAAGAGAGAGCATTTTATTCTGATCCAGAAGAGTATTTCGGTGGAGAAGTTGGCTGATATTTACAATGGGGAGGTGGTAGCACGCCATGGGGTACCGTTTTTTTGTGGTCTCTGATAGGGATGTTCGATTTACTTTCAGATTCTAGAAGAGATTCCACGAGGAGTTGGGTACTCATCTGCATTTCAGCACAACTTTCCACCCACAGCCTAATGGTCAGAGTAAGCGGACTATCCATACATTGGAGGACATGCTGCGGGCATGTGTACTGGATGTTGGCGTTAGTTGGGATACGTATCTTCCTTTGGCGGAATTTTCATATAACAACAATTATTGTGTCAGCATTGATCAACCTCCTTTTGAGATGCTCTATGGGAGGAAGTGTAAAACCCTGATAAGTTGAGGTGAGGTCGGTCAACGGGTCATGGGGAGTATGGAGGTGGTACTCAAAACGACGGAATTGATTCAGCAGGTTCGCGGTAGAATCAGACAACACAAAACCGACAGAAGAGTTACATAGATAGACACTGGTCAAACTTGGAGTTTCAAGTTGGGATATGGTACTCCTAAAGGTATCACCTTGGAAAGGTGTCATCCGATTCAGGAAGCAGGGGAAGCTAGCCCAGGTGGGCATGGTTGCATATCGTTTGGATCTACCGGAGGAGCTCAGTCAGATGCATAGCACCTTTCATGTTTCTCAGCTACGGAAATGTTTGGTCGATGATTATGCAGTGGGTCAATTGGAGGACATTCAGGTGGATGATCGCTTTAATTATATAGAGAGACCAGTGGCAATCCTTGACAAGAGTACGAAGGCTCAACGAAACAAGGTTATAAATCGCATGAAGGTGCAATGACATCATCGAAAGGGTTCAGAGTGGACATAGGAGCCTGAGGACGAGATGAGGGAGCATTACCCAGAGTTATTTGCAGCATCGGACTTTGAGGACGAAGTCTAATTCAATTGGGGGAGAATTGTAACACCCAATTCAAGGTATTTTTCATTTCGACTCTTGGTGTGTGATTAGTTTGCAATTTTGGTCCTTTGGGGCATTATTGTAATTTTTGGGAGGGGAGTGTGTATGTTGGGCGTACCTCCAGTATGCTTAGTGTATGTAATAAGGGGACAAACCCTAATTTTAGGGTTTGGACCTTATTTAAGCAACCTTATGTCCTAAGGTTCTCTCATTTCCCAGCCTCCATTTCCCTTTTGAGTCCCATTTCGAAACCCTAGCTCATCTAGAGAGATTTAACCCTTTGTGTGTCTTTTAGTGGGTGTTTGGTGAGCCTTGAATTAGAAGAAACTTGGAGATGGAGCCTTGATCAAGTAGGAGCTTGTAGATCTATAATCTACTTTTATTTCTCAACTTCATTAAGGTATAAAGCTTCTATCTTGATGACTCTATTGTTACATCTATTCTTAGGGTTTGTTTTGAGCACATTTTGGTCCCATGCATGCGTTCTAGGGTGAATTTTCACTCCATAAGTTCTGAGTTGCACCTCTTGATGTTTCTGAGTTCCCTAGTTCATAAAGTTAGCATCATAACGATTGAGGATCAACCATGCATGAGTATAAGTCCACTTGGAGAAAATAGGATGCTAAATCTAACGTTTAGGTCCATTCAAGCCATGAAAAGGGACCAAGTTAGTGACTTTATGTATTAAGACATTCCCCAAGGTCTTTGGACATTTAGTCTTAAGCAATAAGGACTTAATGGATTAAGTGGTTGAAGACGGGCGTATGTCGGGTGTATGAATACGTATGTTGCGTGTACGCATCTGGATCCCCCAACTCCATGTAGCGACATAGTACGCCACGCATACTAAGGGTATGCTTAGTGTACATGACCCGGTCTTGGGCTTTTGATGTTGGGCCTCCTTTGGACTTTAGTATTTTGGGCCCTTGTTGGACCACAAGTCTTTCTTATTTTGGGCGACTATTAGATCTTGGGGCTTCTTGGATTTGGGCCCATATTAGGCTTTGAGTGTCCTTTAGGAATTGGACCACTATTGGACTCTTGTGCCATTGAGTTCGGGCCGCCGCTTTTAGGCCAATTGAGGGAAGGGTAAATTGGTCTTTTACCCTAGAAGTCGAGATTAGGAGATTTAAGTCCTTCTTATGGTTATGAACCGATTATTAATTAGGGTTCTATTTGATTGTTTAGTGTGGGTATTCTCCAGTTCAGCAGCCCGAGCATCGAGCTATTTGAATTTCAGCAGATTAGGGTGAGTTTTCTCACTATATTGTTGGATACTAGGGTTCGATGTGCTTGTTGTCTTTGTGACTCTTGTGGTATGCATGTATGTCTGTTTGTTGTATGTATGTGAGGTAAAATAGACCCGGGGGTGAAATAGACTCGTACAGTTGAAAAATACCGATTGAGTTGAAATAGTCTCATGGTGAAATAGACCCGGTATAGCCTTGAGCTAACATATGAGTTGAAATAGACTCAAGAGTGAAATAGACCCGAGGTTAAATAGACTCGGTACTGCCTTGAGTTGACATATATGTATGGTATGTAGTATTTTGAGGAACTTACTAAGCTTTGTGCTTATGGTTTTCAGTTTGTGTTTCTGGTACTTCCGGTTCGAAAGGGAAGAGCTCAGGGTGATCACATTGCACACACCATGATTTTCCACTTATTTGACTCTGATTTACTTTAGGATGTTTTTGGATACACTATGATTACTTTATGGTTTTTGATAAATATTTTTGGTTGATGGTTTAATTAATATAAAAATAAAAAATTTTGGTTCTGAGTTTTGGGATGTTAAATTTTGGTTGAATATAAAGAGAAATGAGTTAAAACTTGTGTGAATTAATTAATGAGAATATGATGCAAAACCATCAGATACATAAGTATAGTTTAAGAGTTTTTGTAGTTATCTGTTACTTGATTTAACTGCATTATAGAGTTAATTAATTTTAATATTGTCTTTGATAAATAGACAATTACTTTAACAATCAATATGCTTTTACATTGTAGACTAGTCTTTAATGACAAAAGTTTGGAAATTTATAAACATGTTTGAGATATGTGTAAATATTATGCATTATAAAAAATGGTGAGATTTTCATATGCTACTGTAGTAGGAGTAAAATAATTCACATGATAAGAGTGTTATATGGTGTAAGAAAAGAGTAAGAGTGTTTAAGAGAAAACTAATGATAGAGATAAATGGCTAATGAGTTATTGGAGAAAGTTTAAGAGAAAACTAATTTAAAATACATACGAGTATTATATGGTGTAAGAAAAGAGTAAGAGTGTTTGAGAAACTTAAATAATTAGTTTCAATGAGAGAAAAGTCTTGTAAAAAAAATGAGATTGTGACTTGAGAATCCGAAAAGAGACTTAGGTTGAGATATCCTTATTTACTTAGCGAGATTCTAAGGACGAAATCCTTTTAAGGAGGTGATAACTTGTGACACATGTTTTCATGAAAAGAACTATTATGAGACATATAATCACCCCTAAAATCTCAAACTATATGTTATAAGATGTATATGGAGTAAATACATCTATAGGTGAACTCATGTAGTGCAACAACAATGTTTTTGGCAAGGAATATGTATACCATTGTAGATATTGCATTATAACGGTAAATATAAAATTGTTAAGCAAAAGAGTAGTGAAGGAAAGTTATAGTTCATTTGATATGGTCATGTGGACATAAAGATCGTTGAAAAGGGAGTCCATATGAGAAAGTTATGGTCGTTCGAAGTTGAGATGAAGTATGTTACTAATTCAAGAAAGTCAACGGAAGTCAAAGTCATTGGTCAGCTTTTGAGTCACCACAATGTGGTGGTACACTTACCACGACGTGGTATGAGGCGAGATACGGAGGCACATGTCAAACGATGAAGGACACATGGCAGAAGAGGGCGATATGTGGCATTCTTCAGAGAAATTTGTGACCATGACTTGGTCAATAGACGACCAAGACATGTCGGCGCACAACTATAGAAAGTTGGGTTTTGTTGTCTTTTAGAAGGTTTTGGCACACATGGCTCGGGAAGTATTCTTGGAGACTTGTAACGGAGGCATTATACTAGTGTACGAGAGATATAAGGTTAAATTACGAGACCCGTTGAGGTATCTTTTATCTTGTTAATATGTAATTACGATATATAATACTTTTTGAGAATTGTTAGACCTGAGTATGTGTTACGGGATTTCATGATTTGGTGCCATTACGGATTTGGTGAATTGTTAAATACTAATCTGGTCATTACGGGTTAAATACCCTAATTTACTGAGGTTTTTCGAATGAGTTAACGACTTGCGAGGTTAAGTCATTAATAAATTGTATTAAAAAATGTGACTAGTTTGGTGACATATAGTTACCGAGTCTGGTTAGTGATCAGGTAACGGATCACCCGTGGTGGATATAGTGATGAGATAGAAAAGTTCTAATGAACTTGATATATTGTCCAAATAGGGTTGGAATAGGGCTGGACAAGTGATGAATTGCAAAGCAACACTAAGGTGAAGCCCGGATAATAGTTATTGTTCACTAACTAACCAAATGAGTAACCTTATCATTCTCTAGATTATTATTATCTAGATATGTGATAATTATTATTCATATTCAGAGTTTAGTATAATATTTGAATTGTTATTTAATAATGTTGTATGAGTTAAGTCTTTGTGATAATTGAGAATGATGGTTGTCTAATGCTATACGAGACTTAAAATAGAGTAATTGGAAATTATAGTATTTAAATACTATTCAAGTAAACAAACAAGTGTAATTGAGATGCATAGTAAAGTATTACATTGTACAGTCGAGATATGAAATCGAGTATTAAATGATGCATTAATGAGTGATTATTGTTGAGATGTATAGTTGTATATTACTATAGGAGTTAAGGAGCGAGAATTCTAAGATAAATAGTCGAGTACTGTTATACGAGTTAATGAGTTAGTATAGTTGTAATATAGAGATGCAGACAGGGAAAAAGCGAGATAGATAGAGAGAGAGGGAAAGAGAGAGAGAGAGAGAGAGAGAGAGAGAGAGAGAGAGACGCACACAGAGAGAGAGAGACGCACACAGAGAGAGAGAGAGAGAGGGAGATGGAGATGGAGACGGAGATAGAGATGCAGAGAATGAGACAAATCTGAATTCCTTTTATTTAAAAGTATTTTAGTTTGGATTCCAATGATTTTTTAGTGTTCTAGAACACCATAAGGTCTTCATTTTCTTAATGGATGGTTGAATTTAACCTCTGTTGGTGGATTTAGGGTAACTCATTCCCTAATTTCATGAACAAGTTTTAATATTGATTTATGACCCGTACCTTGTGGTGTAGACATTATTTTAATCATACTTTATTGATTGGATGGTAAATTATATCTTTTGTCCCATTGTGGAAGTCAAAAGCATGATCTATGATGGAGTAGGGTTTGATACTTGGAATTGGACATTCTAAAGTGGATGATTGTCGATTTGAGTTCAAGTGACTATTATGGAGTGGTTTGATCTTATGAAAGTCATATAAACTTATTGGAATTATGGTTTTGGTTTATAAGTTATAGGACTCCATGAATCCAAGATTTTTCTATGGAGCATAGTTGAAATTAAGTGTGTTACAAAGTATGGAATGTGAATGAGTGATTCCATTGTTGGAAATATAGAATTACACTCACTTATAATGAAGTACAAGCATTGATTGAGTTACACTATAAGAGATTTTAGGCATTGTATGTGCTTTAAGGATGTTTTAAAGGACTCAATATATATGGTCATGAGTATAAAATCCTTATTACATGTTATACATGTTATTTGTCCATAAAAGTTGGTATAAGTTGATATACAAAAGACCTAAAACATCCAGGCAAAGTATAGTGACTTAATATGAAAATTTATACCTTTTAGGATATGTTCATTGTGCATACATGCCATATGAATAAGACAGGCATAAAACACATGTGCCAATTATGGTATGTCCCCTTCATGTCACCTGTAACTTTTGCATTTGAGGCCGAATTTGCTTCATGTCACCTATATTAGTCCTTATATGATGAATATATGTTAGAAAAAGGATTCATTGACCTAGGATATGGTGTGACAATGTATTGTTATTTTTGTCTTTTAGTAAACCATGTTTGAAATCAATAAGTGTTGATCGGAAAGCACCAATCTTAGGATAATGAGTTTTTGCATTACTAATCTTTTAAGGTGATTTTAATAAGAGTGCACATCCCTATATTGATTTCTTGTCTTTTTCCTTATATTATTATTTATATGCAAACCTTGATTGCAATATGGATTATATGAGTATTATCTACATTCATGAAATCATATTTTGAAATGCTATTTGATTCATAAAAGCTAATTGTTTACTTTGAAATATATTTTTGAGCATCCTACTTGTTGCATACATGCTAGGATGGGTCGACTAAGAGATCCTAGGTATCCAAATTGAATGTTCTTCATGTTATTCATTTTTAATATATTCCTAGATAATCCTCATGTTGCACATGTTAGGCTGACTACCCCTTACGTGAGCTAGGGTCATGTTCCTTAGTCCTAGTTTAATAAGTAGACAAAATTTTGGTGGATTTCATATTTGAGTCTCAAATTAAACAATTAGGGAGTTTGAAATTTATAAGAGTGAAAATGGTTGGAAACAGATGTATGCATTTCATATTATTTTGTGTATCATTCCTCATTTACTTTGGAGCTTTGATGTGATTTGACAATCTTTCCAAACAAATGTTTAACTTTTAGATATGTTTAAAACAATGGATTATATAATACCTAGTCTAGTTTTGGTCCATAGAACCCTTATTTGATACGTGATGTTTTCTTAGATTTTGAAAGTCTGATTTGAGTGAGATAAATTACTCTTTTCTTACTGTAAATATATCAACATCGGGTATTCTTAAATTGACGACTTTAGATACTAGATGAAGTGTCGCATATATTTTAGAAGATAATCTTTATTTTGATACATGGTTGTTACCACCTTTCTCTTTCTTTAAACATTTTGACTTGTTTTTTTTATAGAATTGGAACCATTATTTTTCACAAATATTATCATTAATACTTTTGAACTAAGAAAATGTTTTCTTTTATATATATATATATATATATATATATATATATATATATATATATATATATATATATATATATATATATATATATATAGATAATACCCTAACTAGGTGTGTTTCAGTTTATTTTACCTTTTTGTTTAATAAAACCACCAACATTCTATAAAAATTACATTGCAATCTCAATTGCTATTTCTTTTTTCTTTTTTATTTTTGTAGCTTATTTCTATTGAAAAAAATTTAAAATATCCAAATTTATAATTTTTTACATCTATAAATAGACATGTATATCGATATGTATCGATGCCAAAATGGAAAGTTCATTTTTTTGTTGAGAAACCATTCGGTTTCAATTTTTTATGATTTATTTCATTTTTTTGGGTTGAAAAATCATTTGACTTTTTTTTTTTTTTTTGAAAAATCAAACCGTTAAATTCGATTTCTATAATTTAGTGTGGATGTGCAATTTTTATACAAACATATTAACCATTTCCATAAGTTAGTTTAGAAGTATTATTCTTTTACTTGGATCGGATCCATTCAGTTTTTTAATTGTTTTTTTTTTTTCCAATAAAATAAACCTACCCATTAAAATTCGTTTTTCAAAAACCAAAATTTGTTCGCAAAAGTTCCCCATAGTAGTATTTAGGTTATAAAAAATGTTTTTGTGATAACAAATGAGTCATTCATAACAAAAATAAAATAAAAATAAACCAACAAAATACTACTTCTAACGACTTTTCTTGTCCGAACAAAAATAAAAAATAAATATAAAAACACAATAACAACTTTTGACGACCGAATGGGAGTGAGATTGGTTCAGACCGATTGTGACACGCAGGGCCGGCTCTATGTAGAGGATTTTTAAGGTAGCGCTTAGGGTCTCGAATTCTAAGAGGCCTCATATTCTTCAAAGTCCAAAGGTTTAGTCCATTAAAAAATCCAATCCGGTAACCACAAAATAAATGAAGCAGAAGAATAAATTAACAATCGTTGCACTTATGAAACTGAAACGACTTTGCATTCTTCTACTGATTCTGATTGCTGTGAAATATTCATCTCATCCGTTTTCGATTTCCGAGTATAGTAAAGACCAAAGGGCACCAAATTTTTGGTTCGCTTAGAGCCCCAAAATAATTGAGTCGCTCATGATGACACGTATAAGTATCAATAGAGTTATGTAGATGCAAATCCTCTATTGTCTATTCCCATGTTTTTTTTTGCTAACTGTCTTTTTTATTTTTTTGAAAATTTAGCCGTTTGAAAAAAAATATAAAAACAATATAAAATCGATTAATTAAATTAGGAAAATTAAATAATTTTTTTTATGTTATTAACCCTAATAATATACGGCATTTTTTTTTGCCAAACCAACCAAGGGTACTGTGTAAGATCAATGATTGATCACTTTTGTTCTAATTATATATTGTGAAAAGACATGGATGCAAATATGGTTCATAAAAGAAAGGGATGGGTATACCGACATCTAGTTTGACATTTGGCATGATGATGTGGAAGGCAAAATTTGGGATATAGGAATTAAAGGAAGGTTGTAACATGTAAATGTATATAAAAATGAAGGGGGTATTGAGGAACATAGTGGGCCGGCTTTTGTCTCGTACCATTTCTTTCTCATCTTTTGACGACCGACCGGTCCGATTCACAAGACAGAGTCTTGCAGTGTAAACAGTTGGACTCCACACACCAATGTACTGTCATTCTAACAATACGTACAACAGTTTACAGCGTCTTGATGTTGTCCATTTTCATTTTCATATTTCATGCTTTGGCCTCCGCATCTTCTTCACCCGGTCCAAAATAACTCTTTTCAATTTTCCTTTTCTGTACATCTATAAATTAGATAATATTAATAGTTATTAAACAACATAACTATATTTCAAAGTAGTATGTTGCAACATAATTATATCTTTTTGGACTTTAAGAAAATAAGTATAATAAGGCTATGGGGAGTGGTCACTAGGGGTGTTCAAAACCGGATATCCGAAAATTCGGATAGTTGATTTTTGATATCCGAATCCGTATCCGAAATTTCGAATATCCGAATTCCATTAGTTTTAAACCGCATCCGAACATCCGATCCGTAAAATCACCGCAACTCTTAAAATTAATAATAGCAACTATGTTTAAATCTTGCGACATAGATGGATATCGATAGCAACAAATAAATATATGTAGCATTTACTAAATAGTTTTTGATTATAAGCCAACGAACCTGGATTATAACAAACAAATATATAACGATTGTAAAAGGAAAAGTTTGCAATAAAAGTTTGGAAAGAATAGTCATGAAAAAGTTTAAAATGGTGGGGAACATTAGTCCATTAAACATGTCAATGTTTCTAATTTCTCATTTTAAAATATTAAAAAATAAAGAAAAATTATTTTTTTCGGATATCGGATATCCGAAATATCCGAAACTTTATAAATTCACTATCCGTATCCGAATCCGAAAAACCAGATATCCGAAATTCGGATATCCGAAATTTCAGATAATTTCGGATTGGATTTTCATATTTTTGGATCGGATATTTCGGATGCGGATATTTTTGAACACCCCTAGTGGTCACACCCACCCCACCGGAAAAGTGTTGCCACATTTGCGCCACGTCAGCTTCACATCCAATCCACCACCAACCCACTAAACATTGGAAATGGTTACCACTCCATAAATTTATGTTTTTTTTTCAACATTAAATTAAATAAAAAAACAAAATACAAACCATAATTTTAATAAAAAACACACCAACATTAAAATTAAAACCACATTAAATTAATATAAAAAACACAAATTAAAATTCTTAAATTCTTAAAAAAAAAACATAAAAAAATTAAAATCATAAATTACTTAAAACCATTGAGATTAGAATCTAAATTACATATTTCTCCCGGACTTGTCGTTGAATTTTAAGAAAGGTCGCAAGATTTTCCGGGTCGAGATCCGGTTGGGGCTTTTAGCTTTGTGTTTATGATTTGAAGATAGATAAGAGCTATTTTTTGGCAATTAGCTGCCTCCGACGATTCGTACTTTTTTTCTAGAAAAACTAGAGCTTTATCTATGATTGTTGCAAGCTCGCTGTCGCTAGTTGCCAGTGCTTTTCCGCTTGAAGACGCTCCCTTTCTCGCTTTGTCCCGTCCCGGTGGTCGACGAAGTTGGACGTCCGGTGGGCCCTCCCCCTCGGTGGCGTCGAAGTCATCGTTGAGGTCGAGTCCAAAACCCACGTCCGACTCGGTCCGTTCTTGCCCTTTTGTTCGAACCGAATGTAGATCCCGAATGCGCCATTTCCAGATATAGAACCCATTTTGGACCATTACGACAAACTTTCCATGCTTTTTGGTGGCCGAACGGTTTACCGTTGGTGGTAATTTTGTATTCGTAGGTCGCGGTAGCTAAAATGTTGAAGTCGTTGCTACCACTTCTATGCATGTTTTTAAGTTTGTCAAATATGCCATTGAATTTGGTGCAAGCCGCTCGTAAGTCATGCCATTTTGCGTTGATCGAGTCGTACGTCCGTTCCATTTTCTTTCCTAATAACGCGTGGAAATGATCTAAAATACGACACCAAAAACTTTGACCCGATTGTGCGTGGGCGACATCCCCATCTTGGGATATGAAAATCCAAGCTTTCGCTAAAGCTTCCTCCTCGTCTTCGTTCCATGCGGTAGTTTTTTTCTTGGATCTTTGGTTTTTTTTTTGCCTTCGACGAGTTGGTTGTTGTGTTTCTTGGACCCGTTCGTCGTCGTCGTCATTGTCGAGATTTATAGGTTGGGATTGAGATGGTTAAAATTGTTGAGGTGTAAAAGAAGTTTGTTGAAATTGTTGAGAAGGTTGTTGTTGAAAGGCTTGGAATTGGGGTTGATTGAATTGTTGTGGTTGTTGTTGGTAGAAGTTTTGGGGGTATGAAGTGGTAAATAGAGGTTGTTGTTGGATTGGGGAGGTTAACAATTGCATGTAGCTAACATTTGCATTTGGAGTGTTTGGGGTGTTTGGATTTGAATCCATGTAGAGAGAAAAAAAAATATGAGAGATGAGGTATTTTTATAGAAGGTAATAAAATATAGAGATTGTTTTTTGAAGTGTAAATTGTGAGTAGAATAGTGGATAATTTATAGGTGTCGATGGTTGTGTTTAAATTGTGAAAAGTAAAATTTTTTTATTATGTTTAAACGGTTATATAGCCGTTTAGTTACAAAATTCTGAACGTTAGAAATGAAGAAATTTCTCTCGTCGCGTCTCCGGAGCCACATCACACGCAGCCCACCGGCCTTGGGGGCGGTGTTCACGTGTGGGAGAGGCTGCCACCTCAGCCCAAGATGCGTGAAATACCTCCCATACTGGGTAGCCTAACTATGGCTAATAAATATGAATCAGTTGACGCACCGAAATCTTTTTCTGACATAAAACACCATCGATAAGTTTTCATGGGTACATTTGATTATGTAAGAAAAACATTTATGATATATTCAACGGCATCTACCAAATATAAGTCGCTAAGAATGAGCAAACTTCCTTCTACCTTACGAGTAATTATGTTCTGCTTGTTCTCGGTGGACCATTTAACCATTCGCTAAAGATTTATTATCGCTAAAGAGTCGCAACTCGCAAGACAATGTATTTTAGTCTATATAGGAGCTTGGAGATCATTTCTTTAGGTATTTGTATTATATTTAAGAGATTGAGGAAAAATCTTCCGTCTGTTTTTCACTAATTAATCATCAATATGGTACATGTATTTATACAAAGGGAAACATAAACAACTACTCTATTTTACAACCCCTATTCTAGGAGATTGATAAGAGTACAACAACCTATAATTATCTTCTCTAACTTATGATTTTCCCCAACACTCCTCCTCAAGGTGGAGAATGGATATTCTTGTTTCCTAGTTTGCTAAGAGAGTCATGAAAAACTCTTTAGCATACTGCTTTTGTCAACATATCTGCTAGTTAAACTTTAGAGGCTATATGAGGGAGTTACACAGTCATCTTCACAAGATGGTCCTTAATGAAATGTCGATCAATCTATACATGTTTGGGCATGTCATGCTTAACTGGTTTGTTTGCTATTTTTACATCTGCTTCATTATCAAAATATAATTTCATGGATAACTCCAGTTCGAACCCTAAGTCTTGCAAAACTTGTTTTATCCACAACAGTTCACATATACCGTCTACCATGCCTCTAAACTCAGCTTCAGTACTTGATCTTGAGACCACTTTTTGTTCTTACTCCTCCATGTGACAAAATTTCCTCCCACGAAGGTGAAGTATCTTGAGGTGTACTTTCCATCCATTCGATCTCCACCCCAATCTGCATCTTTACACATACACATTTGGTGATCTTAATTTATTCCAAAGAACAAGCCTTTTCCTAGTAAGGATTTGAGGTATTTCAAAATTCAATATACTTCATTCATGTGTTCTTCATTTGGAGCTCGCATGAAACGACTAACCACACTCAAAACATACGCTATGTCGACATGTATATAAGCTTCCCTACCAGTCTTTGATACCTTTCTTTGTTTGCAGGAACAACACCCGGAATCTAGAAGGTTAATTGTGGAAGTATGTCAATTTCAAGTTGAACTCAGCGAGTTGGAGGAGCCAACTTGGCGAGTTGAAGATGAAGAATCATGGGATTTAATGGGTTTACTCTACGAGTTGAGGAGCCTCAACTCGGCGAGTAAAAGTTGGCTTGACCGCGAAGCTTAATGAGGAAACTCGACGAGTTGAGGAGCCTCAACTCGGCGAGTTGGCCACTCAGAAGGAAACCCTAATTTTAGGGTATTGCATCCTATTTAAAGGCCTTAAGTCTTTCTTTTAGCCTATTTGTGAGCCTCCTTGTTCTCCTGAAACCCTAAATCGAGTTGTGAGCCTCTTGTTGGGAATCTTGCGGTTTTGAGTGGATTTTAGTGTGCTTTTTATGCTTGGTGAAGGTTTGGAAGAGCTTGAAGTTGTTTAGCTTGGAGGGAAGCTTTGGGATCCAAGATCTATCAAACTTTTGGCAACCATTTGAGGTAAAAAGTCTGCAACTTGGTGATTAATAGCTTAGATCTTATCATTTGTGTTTTATTGTGATTTTGGCCTCCTTTTGAGTTTATGGATAAGATTGGTGGTGTAAAGGTTCATCCTTTCATATCGGAGTTTGTTTTGCTACCCTTGAGCTTAAAGGTGCAAACTTTATGAGGATCTTGATGTTTGATTATTTTGTAATGCCTCCATTTTCGCGTTCATAGCTTCTTTCCATTTCTTGTCTTTTATAGCATCTTGCACACTTTTTTGGTATGGATACGGTGGTTAATTCTTCAACAAGGAGCACATGTTGACTTGCTAGGCAATGTTGTGATACGTAGTTACTTATGGGATATTTCGTTTTTCCTTTAAGGTTCGGTTGATATTTTTTCCTTTGTATTCCTCGATTACTTCTCTTTGGAAACCTTGGTTCACACATTTCTTCAACCTCTTGTAAAACATAACCGGATTCTGTATATGGGATGTTAGATGTGTTACATATATTATCTACCTCCAAGTTTTTTATATTGGCAGATTCGGTGGTTGTAGGGTTGGTTGTACTTTCTAGGTGATCCTCTTCTGATACATCAGTATCATACCAACCTTCGTCTAATAATTCTTGGTGATGGTGATTGAATTCAAAATCTTGTTCGAGTCCATGTGTCTCCTCGTCTCCTGGACCAGATACATCAAGGAACACATCATAGAGATCTATATCTTTCATCATTTGGTTGTAAGGATTCACTTCATCCTGTCTCTCGCCCTGAAGTGAACTCTCATTTCCAAAGTACTATATACTTTCATGAAATACTATGTCATGTGTTACGTACATCTTATCCATGATTGGACTGTAGCACATCTACCCTTTCTTTTGATAAGCGTAGCCCCATACGTCGCACCTGATCGATATTGGTTCTAGTTTTCCAATGTTTTAGGTCACGTATGTAGTGCATCCAAATATTCGTTGCTCAAGGCCAATGTTTTTGGGTAGATCAGTTAATTCGTGTGCTTTTTTGAGTGGAGTTTTAAACTTGATTTTGCTAGATAGAGTTCTATTCATTAGGTATGCAGCGGCATGGATGGTTTCACCCCAATACTTGCATGTCACATTCATGTCAAATAGTAAGGCCCGTATAATTTCGAGGATTTGTTTGTTTCATCTCTCAACTAGCATATTTTGTTGGGATGATCTAGTACACTATGTTTGATGTTGGATTCCATTTGTCTTATAGAACACTTTCATTTCACTGTTGAAATACTCACCCCCATTATCGGATTGTAACACTTGGATTTCCTTATTGTATATGGTTTTTATAGTATGATGAAGTTCTTTGAAAGCACAATATACTTCCCCTTTGTTTTACAGTAGGGAAATACATATCATTTGTTAATAAACGTAACAAAGAAACGTGCCCCGTTAGGAGTGGGGATCTGAAGAGGACCCCATACGCCATAGTGTATATTCATAAATAGAAGATAAGTTCTATTATTACTTGGAGCATATGAAATCTTCTTGCTTTTGGCTAACTCGCATGTTCCACGCTTGAAATCACTATTTATTACATTTTAAACAAATTCAGTTTAAGCTTCCTAAGATAAGTAAATGAAGGATGTCTAAGTCAGCAATGTCATAACCATACCAGACACTTATTTTCTTGACTTGTTCCTGCATGGTGAGCTTGACCTTGATGATGTTCTTCTAGATAGTACAGCCTCACACGCCTAGTACCATAACCAAGAATCCGATTTGTCATTAAATCTTGAAATATACATTCATTTTTCCAAAAAAAAATCACATACAATTCAAGGCTTCAGTAATTTGACTAACTGATAACAAGTTAGATAACAACGTGGGAACTACAAGGACCGAATCTAGATTCACTGAGTTTGAAACCTTCACAGGACCTTCACCTATTATAGGTGCTTCACTTCCATTGGTTGCATGCATTTTGTTTAATTTAGGTGTATAAGTTTTTAGTACTTTTGAGCGATCATTTTTCATATGATCGGAGGCACCTATATCAATTATCCAAGATTGATCATGATGAAACATATCAGAGTTGGTTTGTGCGTTTGTCACCATTGTAGTAGTCACTTCTTCAGTTAGTGATGTGTTGGTGTCGGCCGCCTGATTAACCTTCTTCCTTGGTTTCTTTATGAAATCCCACCACTCTGGGTAGACAATAATTTCATAGCATCTTTGTTTCGAGTGTCTCTCCTCACCGTGGTGGGTACGTGTATATGAGTGTCCGATTTGATTTCTTTCCTTTTGTATGGAGATTTCGAGTGGACATATGGACCATGCTATCTTGTTCCAATTTTGGTTCCTCCACAGTCTGCCTTTGATTACGATATTTGTGGATGTATGCATAACAAGACTCCAAGCTTAGGGGTGTATCTTTCCTCAAGATTTCACTTCGAGCCTGATTGAAATCGGAATCCAACCCTGCTAGGAAAATGAGTACCCAGAGACATGACAACATCTTGTTCATAGATACAGTGTAATGTCCCAAAATTTAAGACCAAAAATTTCACTTTTAAAATAATAAAACCATCACCCAAAATGTTTCCACAAAACCATAATGAAATATGAGTATGTCAATAATCATGCAAATACATCAGAGTCAAATAAAATGTGGAACAATATGGTATGTGCGATGTGATCATCCTGAGCTTTTCCCTTTCGATTCGTAATTACCTGAAACATAAAATAGAAACTGTAAACACGAATCTTTGTGATTTTCCCAAGTTACCTCATACCATACGTATCAAACATACAATGGGCCATGCCCAACAACCATCAGGCCCCGCCCGACATCAGGACCCCGCCTGGCATCAAGCCCCACTCGGAACAGATCTTTCAATAATATGAAATGGGCCCTTCCTCATCATATTCATCAGGCACTGCCCGAAATTCATACAAACACATAAAACACATCCATGAATCACTAAGATAAATAACATACAATACTCTCATCAGGCGCCACCTGGCATCGGACCTTGCCCAGTATACATATCACATAACATACATGCACGAGTCACATAGACAAATACCATCATAATCATAATAAACCATGGGCCAACAATGGTGACTTCAACCTGCCAAGCATAGTGAGGAAACTCACCTCAAGCTGCTGAATATCTCATATAAAAGCTTAGACTGCTGATCCGGAAAACCACCGTGCTAACACCATCAAATAATACCCAATTAATAATTAGTCCAAAACCCGGAATTGAATCCTAGTCTAAGTGTCCAACACTCAGGGTAAAAGACCATTCACCCCTTTCTTTACATGGCCCAAAATCTAAGACCCACTTCAATAGCACCAAAAAGTTGAAACGGGCCAAATCCCTAAACGATACCCAAAACCCAATATGGGCCAAAATCCAAGAAGCACCAAAGCCTAGAAACAGCCCAAAGTCAGAAAGGTTAATTTCCCAACAAGGCCCAAAACTCCACTAGTCCAAATATAGCTCAAACCACAAAGTCAACAAAAGTCTATAGCAGTTGAGTACGCCCGACGTACTTAAAACAACGCCCTGTGTACTCCATCATTCTCCAGTACGCGGTGCGTACAAGCTGTGTACGCCCAACGTACTACGAAGCATGCATGACTAGGGACTCGGCATCGTATGCAATGTACGCTTACGTATGTCCATACTATGTGCCCATTAAGAATTTTTCCCATTAAGTGCTTAATACTTGCAACCAAACGCCCAAACTTCATATCCAAGTCCTATAAAACATCTTAATCCATAAATTCATGAACTCGGAGCCTTTGCATGGATCAAAAGGACCTAAACCTTACTTTTAGCATTCTATTTTCACCAAAAGGACCAAAACACATGCATGGTTGATCCACAACCATCAAGATGCTAACTTTATGGACTGAAAACCTCAAAAACATCAAGAGACGCAACTACTAACTTCTGGAGTGGAAGATTCCCACTAGATCTCATCATAGGACCAAAAGGGACCAAAACTTCATAAAGACTAGATCTAAGCATCCAAGAAGCAAGTTCCAAGCTTTATACCTTAATGAAGTTGGAAATGATGTGAGATATATGGATCTACAAGTTCTCCTTAGATAAAAGCTCCTTCCTCCAAGCTCTTCTTCTTTAACTCTAACCAATACACACTAAAAACACACACAAGAAGTTCAAATCTCTTCAAGAGGGGCTAGGGTTTCGAAATGGGACTCAAAGGGTAATGGAGGCTGAGAAATGAGAGGATCAAGGTGATGGGTTTTATACAAACAATCCTATGTGTACATGCAACCCTAGCATTGGATCTATGTTTTCACTATTAGATACACAACATTATGAACACATAATAAAACCCTAATCAGGATTGCTATTTTCGAAATTAACCAAGAAGGTTAGATTACATACCTCTTGTTGTTATATTGTAATAACAACTTAAATCTTCAAACCTAAAGTCTTGAAAGCAAGCACCACAAGTGTAGTGCCTCTAATGGCTCACAAACACCAAGAGCAAATGGAGAAGGTATAAAGAGAGAGGAGAGGTATAAGAATTCGTCTCTAGGACCTCTTGGGAAGGCATGCACGAATAATGAGCCAAAGGGGTGCTTATATATAGATGTAGAGATAGGGTTTCAGGCCTTATCCTTATCTAGTTGCTTGCCCACCAAGTAACGATAAGATAAGCCTTGAAAACCCTTATCCTTTATCCTTTGGACGATTTCTAGGATCGTTATCTCCTTGAATTCGTTCAACCCATATTTAGGATAACCATTACCATATTTTGTAACTATCACATAATTACAATTCAGCCCCTCTAGTTTAATTAATTACACTTGATCACAAAATTAATTCTTATTTAATTATTGACCAATATTAATTAAACAAATATGATTTCTCCTTTAATATATTATTCTTATAACATATTAATAAATCATAATAACCTCTTTCTCTATTATTTCTCCAGTCAAGTTGCTTTGGTGAAGGCAACCCAAAAGGACCATGCACCATCGGGTCAAGTACATACCAAAATAGTTATGGACTTAGACACTAATCCAACACAAGGTTCATTAAGTTGTTTAAATAGGGTCCAAACCATAAATGTTAGAGTTTATCCCATGAATGCATACACCTCGCGTACAAGTGGTATGCCCAGCATAGTCCAACTTTTCTGGAAATGGCAAGACTACCCCATTGGGACCAAATCTACAAAACATTTACATACCAAGGGGTCAAAAAATGAAAGTACCTTAAATCTAGTGTTACAACTCTCCCCCACTTGAATTGGACCCTTTCCGGTGCTGCCACTGCACTTTCACCAACTCCACAACCTTGTTCCTCAAGGTCTTCGTCTTCTTGTCAAGGATGGAAATCCATCTCTCAATATAATTCAGGTGATCATCCACCCGAATATCCTCCAATGGAACCACCTCGGAATCATCAAGCAAGCATTTATGCAGCTAAGAGATGTGAAAAGTGTTGTGGATCTGACTAAGCTTCTTGGGAAGATCCAAGCGATAAGCAACCCGACCCACCCAAGACAAAACCCTGAAAGAACCGATGTACCTAGGGCCCAACTTGCCCTTATTCAGAAATCAGATAACACTTTTCCAAGGTGACACCTTCAGGAGATACCATATCCCCAACCTGGAACTCTAGATCTGATCGGCGCTTGTCGGCATAGCTCTTTTGCCAACTATGTGTTGTCTGAAGTCTACTCTGAACTTGATGAATCAACTTAGTGGTTTTGAGTACCACTTCAATACTCCTCATGACCCGCTGATCGACCTCACCCCAACATATCGGGGTCATGCACTTCCTCCCATAGAACATCTCAAAAGGAGGTCGATCGATGCTGGCATGATAACTATTGCTATAAGAAAGCTCCACCAAAGGGAGATACGTATCCTGACTCCCACCGAAATCCAATACAAATGCCCAAAGCATATCCTCCAAAGTCTGAATAGTCCACTCACTCTATCCGTCAGTTTGCAGGTGGAAAGTCGTGCTGAAATACAGACGAGTACCCAACTCCTTGTGAAACCTCTTCCAAAACTTGGAAGTAAACTGAACATCCCTGTCTGAAACCACTGAAACCGGCAACCCATGTCGTGCCCCAACCTCCCTGATGTAAATGTCAGCCAACTTCTCGGCAGAGATACTATCCTAAATCGGAATGAAATGCACGCTCTTGGTCAATCTATCCCCGATGACCCATATCGAATCCATTATGCGCGTTGGCCGTGGCAATTTCATGATGAAATCCATGGTGATCTCTTCCCATTTCTAAATGGGAATGTCTAACGGCTGCATCTTTTCGTGAGGTCACTGATGCTTGGCCTTGACTTTCCTGTAAGTCAAGCACCTTTCCACATACCAAGCTACATCCCACTTCATACATGGCCTCCAATAATCGGGAAAAAGATCTCTATACATCTTTGTCACTTCGGGATGAATAGAGAATCTTGACTTGTACGCCCCTTCAATTAAAACCTACGGTGCACCACCCCAATAAGGAACCCACATCCTGCTATGGGGAGTCAATAACCCTCGGATATCATAATCAAAGGAAGCCACCTGACCCACACTGCGCTCACTCTTTCAGTGCTCTTCCTTTATAGACTCAACCTAAGCCTCTCGAATCTGCTCCAAGAGTGGAGTAATCACTATCATCCTCAAACACATATCACTGATTGTTGTCGTGACCGACTTGAGGCTAAAAGAAATGGCCACCACATTGGTTGTCCCCAGATGGTAAAGGATCTCACAATCATAATCCTTCACCACATCCAACCACCTACGCTGCCTCATGTTTAGATTCGGTTGATCCATCAAATAACTCAGGCTCTTGTGATCCGTGTATATTTTACATCAGACCCCATATAGGTAATGCCACCAAATCTTGAGGGCGAACACCATAACCCCCAGCTCTAAATCATGCATAGGATAGTTCGCCTCATGAGGCTTTAGCTACCTCGAAGCATAAGCAATAACGCGACCCCTCTACATCGGAACTGCACTCAGACCCGAGATCGATGCTACACAATAAACCACAAAATCCTCAACACCCTCAGGAAGGGTCAAAATCAGTGCCTTATACAATCTCTACCTCAGGGTCTCAAAAGTAGCATGCTTCTCAGGTCCCTAGCGAAACATGACAGTATTCTTCGTCAAAAGAGTAAGAGGAACCGCTATATTGGAGACATCCTGAATAAATCTCCGATAGTAACCTGCCAAACCAAGGAAAATCCAAATCTCAGATGGAGAGCTTGGAACCTCCCATCTCATCACCGCCTCGAACTTGGCCGGATTGACCAAAATACCATTCTGTTTGACAAGGTTCCCTAAAAACTACACCTCGCAGAACCATAACTCACACTTGGAGAACTTCGCATACAAACTCTCCCTCCTCAAGGTCTTTAATACCCACCCCCCCACTTTAAATGCTCCTCGTGCACCTCCTGGGTCTTGGAATAGACCAGGATGTCATCAATAAACAAAATCATAGACTGATCTAACATAGGCCTGCATACGTGATTCATGAGGTCCATGAACGCGACTGGAGCATTAGTGAGCCCAAAGGGCATCACCGCGAACTCGTAACTACCATAATGAGTCCGGAAGGACGTCTTCTGCATATCATCCTCTCTGACCCTCATCTGATGATATCCTGAATGCAGATTGATCTTGGAAAACCAAGATGCACCCTGAAGCTGGTCAAACAAATCGTCAATCATCGGGAGTGGATAACGGTTCTTCACCGTTAGCTTTTTCAGCTCTCGGTAGTCGATAGACATTCGATATGACCTATCCTTCTTCATCATAAACAAGATCGTCGGTCCCCTCGGTGAACTACTCAACCGAATGAATCCTTTATCTAACAGCTCTTACAGCTGTGTAGACAACTCCTGCATCTCTGGAGGTGTTAACCAATAAGGTGTTTTTGCTATCGAAGCCGCACCGGGAACCAGGTCAATCTGAAACTCAACTTACCTCTCCGGAGGCAGTCCATGCAAGTCATCCGGGAACATATCCAGATATTCCCGAACAGCCGGCACATCATACACAGTCGCCTTAACCTTCTCATGGGTATCCATAACATAGGCGACAAATCCAGAACAATCATGCTGAAGATAGCCGATTAATAATTAATGGTCCCCGTCTAATCCCCCGATTAATCCCCACCTAGCCAATTAATCCTTAGACGCCAGTTCACCGACTAGCTAATGTCAAAATTATATATATATATATATATATATATATATATATATATATATATATATATATATATATATATACTCCCTCCGTCCCAAGTGAACTATCAATTTGGGACGGAGGTAGTATATATATATATATATATATATAAACAAATTATGTGTAAACATAATCTATGTTACTATACCCCTGCTAAAGTGATTGCACAATGTTTTTAATGCTTGAGATTGAATTACATAAAATATATCTTTTCTAATTGTTATGGAAAGTGTAGATAGAATAAGTTATGAAATAAGATGGATGATCAAGTTTTAAATGATTTTTTAGTTACTTTTAATTAAAATAATGTGTTTCCAAAAGTTCTTGATTATGATATTATTGATTGATTTCAAGACATCACGGTTAGGCTATTTCAATTGTAACATTTTCTTAAATTATATTTTTACGACTTTAGATATTAAGAAAATCTTTGCGTTTACTATTTTAAATATTGAGAATGTTTGTACCGCGTATCAAAATTCCTTGCCCCGCCACCGGTGATAGTCCAAATTTTACCGAGGTTGTCACCATTATGAAAATCTTTGCATTTACTATTATGGAGGTTGTCACCATTCGTGTGTTGGTTGGTTTACATGGTGATCAAATTGTTATCATTTTTTATTTGTATGGTTCTTCTTATGTAGTGGTTTTGTACGAAAAGTAGAAATTCAACAAATGCCCAACATGAACAATTTATTCACTGTAAACTAGTTTGTTTGAGCATCAATACTTACAAAAGAAAGCTCATTACAAGTTTCACTCACACTCTTTATGAATAACAGAAAACAAGATGAACGATCCTAAACAGAAGATCAAACCTAAACAGATGAGAAAACCCTTTGCTATTCAGAGAGATACTTGTACTATCGGAGAGCAGGAAAAATGAGAGAATGAAACTCGATGGAATTCAGAAAAACAATAAATACCCGGGTCTAAGCTAGACCCACGAAGCTCCACGGCGCGACCCGAGATCCGCGTATAAACCCGAAACCTGTAGAATTTACACAACATACCCACAAGAACTACAAATACCAATAGCAAACCAAAACAAAAGATTAATGTTTTAGTATTATATAAATATGTAATATTTCAACCCCCCCCCCCCCTTCTTAAACTAAACATTAATTTGAAAGAAAAACTCAATCCTTTTTAAAAACATCAATTAAACCAAGATGACCAAAAATATAATCATGTTGAACGCTTCTTAGCGATTTCCACCTTATTCCCGAGTTCTACTTAAGAGAGAAATGAGAGGATACAGAGGGAAAGTGAGGGGTGTTGAAGGAAAATCATGTTCTCGAGTTTCATTAATGGAAGGAAAGTGAGTGGAGGGAAAGGATTTCGGAGCCATATTTTCCTTCCAAATTTTCCTCTCAAATTGGGCAGATTTGGGAAGAAAGTGAGAGGAAAGAAAATTTTAAGTTTTATTTTTCTATTTCCTCTAACTTGGGAACAAAAAAACTTAAAATTTTCCTTTCATTTTCTTCGAACTCAGGAACACGGAATAATGAATATTTTCCTTCACCTCCCTTTCTTTCTGTCAAAATTTTCCTACCTTCTCCTTTAATAAATGAAAAAAAAAAAAAACTCAGGAACAAGGTGTTAGTTATAATATCAACATTTTGATGTAAACATTCAATTTTATTAACTTTTAACACACCGTTTTCAATTCTTTTTCCCAAAGTGAAATCAACATCAAAATTATTGGTTTTTTCATGAAAGACAAGATTCAAAGCCAACTTAATGGTAGACTCATGTTTATAGGAGTTAGATTATTAATGCATAAATTGAATAACAATTTAGTATGTAAATAACTTCACATGTAACAGTCCCTAAAGCCCTATATTCAGATTCAGTGGAAGAGCGAGAAAGAATACTCTGTTTTTTGCTTTTCCATGATACAAAAGAGCCACCTAGATAAACAAGATATCCAATAACAGACCTTCGACTGAATATGCACTTTGCCTAGTAAGCATCCACAAAGACAATAAGATCAAATGAACTAGTCTTAATACCCTTACCAGGACTATTCTTCAAATACCTCAATAGTCTGATAGCAATATTTATATGTGATTTATAAAGTTTATGCATATATTAACTCAAAATCTGAACAACATATGAAACGTCATGACGAGTAATAGCTAAGTATATCAATTTAGCTACTAATTTTTGAAATTCAGTTATATTTTATCAAAAAATCTAAACTGCCTAAATCACATTTCCTTTTAATAACCAAATTAGCTTCAAGAGGAGTTTTAACAAGTTTGCACCTAAGCATCCCCAACTCATGTAACGATTCTAAACAATATTTTATGGGACTAAGACAGATTCCACTATCAGTTCTAATAACTTCAATACCAAAAAAATATTTCAATTCACCTAAGTCTTTAATCAAAAACCGAGATTTAAGAAACCTTTTAACATTATCCAATTCAATATTACTGTTTCCTATAATAACAATATCATCTACATATACCAGTAAAACAATAATAGTATTTTTAAAATTCCTGAAAAATAAGGAATAATCATTAATACTTTGTTTAAAACCAAAAGCTGAAAGAAAAGAACACAATTTTTCGTTCCATTTTCTTGGGGCTTGTTTATGCCCATAAACTGAATTCATCAGTTTACAAACTCTGACATCATTCTTAAAATGATATCCTTTAAGTAAAATAAATAAAACGCTTTCAAATAATTCACCATATAAAAAGGCATTGTTTTTGTCAAGTTGATATAAAGTGTGACATCCCCATTTTTACGGCTAGAAAAGACCGATTTATTTATGCTTTATTTTGAAAATTAGAGTATCTTTTAAAGAAATATGTTGCGGAATTTGTTCCTAGAAAAACATGATAAATACGTTATCAAAGCACTGCCGAATAAATGTATTATATTCCTTTTAAAATGTGGGAATGTCATCGTCAATACAGAAACATAACTATAAAAAGACCTTACATTCATTTACACTAGTGATCTACATCTCCTTAATCTCTTAATGTAATGTAGCTTCATATCGACACATGTGATACAAATAAACTTAGTGGGTCAGGTTGGGAAGTCTGTTGAATACATAGGGATTTCAGTCCCACAATGTTATATATATATATATATATATATATATATATATATATATATATATATATATATATATATATATATATATATATATATGAACTCAAAAGTATACAATTTCACCATGTATAAACAACTCTTACCCCACCCCATCAATCCTCTCAACGATACTCTACATACTCTCGGATCTAAAATTTACCTTTTTACTTAATCCATACTCCCGGATCAAGTATGTCTAATCCATGCTCTCGGATCAATAATTGTGCCCATTCTATACTCTTGGACTAGGGACAATTGACTATGCCTCAATCCATACTCCTGGATTAATGACAAATAACTATGTCCTATCCGTACTCTCGGACTAAGGACAATTGTCTATGTTTAAATCCATACTCCCGGATTAATGACAAATAACTATGTCCTATCCATACTTTCGGACTAAGGACAAATGACCATGTCTAATCCATGCTCTCGGATCAATGACATATTTTAAAGTTCTATTCTTCGTGTATATCTCACTCGTACTCATAAGAAGATACTACCCAATATGCCTCACAATTAATTTAGGTTTACTCTTTATCCTAAATCATCGTATATTATCAGGTTTGTTCTTTAACACGTATTTCATGCAACATCAAATAATTCGCTCATAAGCATATATTTAATACTTTAATAAATATTTGTATTAAAATCATGTTCACGAAAGGGACTATCTATAACATACGAGATTTATTATCAATGTTATTTATATCCACGCGTAGGTATTGACGAGTACTACAACTTTAACTTTCATTTAGGCCCGGTCGGCTAATTCTCATTCTATCTCAGATTTACAAAACAGTATTGAATTCGCCGTGCTCGAAGAGTATGGACTAAGTTTCGTCCATATCTTTCGCATACGAGCTCCGTTTTCGTCTGTCTTTTTACTGTTGAACTCTTATTATTGATATATTCATTTCTTGTTTAGATTATTTTTTCTAAAAATTGACCGATCTGAAATTCGAATTTCGGGCTGCACACTATTATGCCAAATATTAGAAACTTCATAACTTCCTCATACGAAGTCAGATTTGGACTATCTTTTTATGCAGCTCTCGGTTTAACATATACTACAACTTTCATTTAGATCTCTAAGGCTAAAAAGTAGTTTATCAAAAAAATCACTTTTTATGTTACGCGGTGTCGTGTCGGTTTAACCGTAAAACTTCGACAGGTCATAACTTTTTCGTTATAACTCGGATTGTGGCGTTCTTTATATGTACATAACCCTTGTTACATATACTATAACTTGGTTGAGATTATTTATTATAAATAATCTTCCATCAAAAATTCATTTTTGACGTTCATTGTCTCTAAATTGACTAGCCCGAATCTGTGGGCGTTACAATTATCTCCCACTTAGAATGATTACGTCCCGGAATCGTCAACGAAACATGGCTGTATAATGACTCCATATTTTATCTCTTCATCCTAGGTAAAAGTTGTAATTATATGTTCCTTCGAATGAGTATCCAACTCTTGGTCCTCTTTACTGCAAGTGGTGCTCGATCTTGCACCCGCTCTCTGTGTCATGTTAGACTCTTAATCATGAGCTTTATGTCACAATATTCTTCTTACAAACTTAGGATAAGTTCTTTGATTACCACTATAGACCGATGGGTCACGTTCTAATGACCTCTCACCGTATGATACAACGCTTAGACTCAAGTCTTTTAGAGTCAAATTCGAGAATGAAATATAGCTTCCTTCATATTCTAATGCGATATAATCACATTCTATCATGTAGCACTTCTAGCTACGAGCTTCTAACTTTAACGGCGATTCGCGATATTTCTATTGATCGCTTCGATTATCTTTCACATCAATCTTTTGTATTAAGTCAGATGCTACATCGATCTTAGTTCTCGAAACCATGTAACATACTCATCTTAGTCGGACTCGACATGATATGACCACTAGGTTCGAAATAACAATCATCTTCTTAGTCATCACCGAAACGATGGTAATGACATACATGAACAAAATGAAATCAATTACTAGTGCCTTGGTAACCTTGTGACTTTCCCTGATCCAGGTGCGAGTCGTGTGCTTCCGATAGTATAGGTCTCTACTACCTTTCACACCTACTCATACTCGTCCCAAGTATTCTCTCGCAGGTTTCCTAGTTATTATCACAAAAACAATTTTAACACATACAGATGTCTCCAAATAATCATATAATTTTCCTTAGACTCTACTAGGACTCCTTCCATGCGTATCTTCAATCATCAATTCTTCTTCAACTCGGTTGGTGGTGGAAACGCCAGACGATGGGATAACTTCATGGATTATACCAAAAATTATTTCTCTCCGCCAATCGAAAGTGTACTTCTCCCGTACCAGAGGCATTACCTATGTAGACATATTTTAATGGCAAGATACTGTACTCATGATATCTTCCGATAGGTATCATTCACTATCTTCATCCTTCTCATTTCCTCCATTTTCTCAGTCCGCTACGAGTCCTTATCATGACATTCTATATGCCAAATGAGGTGTTAGGTGTATCGAGACGAGAATATGGATAGAGGAAGGTTTAGACGCGTATTCCTCCTTATTACTCCTAAAAGTTACATGTCAGTTCTAATATCGTAATTTAACGTTTAGAAATCTGAACACATAAAATGTCCAGATCCGGTCGGCAACAGGCCATAGATCCGATAATAACATCATAAATCATTTAGCACATAAATCAATTTAGGCATCTTTCCTAAAATACGCTAGTGCTCGTGTCTATTTAGGCATACTTCCTAAATATAGAAGACACTCATATCACAATCATCACTTACCATTTTTAAGTTTAAGTCAAGAAATTTCCTACAAATTCCTACTTCGCTTTAACTAATGCTCTGATACCAACTGTGACATCCCCATTTTTACGGCCAGAAAAGACCGATTTGTTTATGCTTTATTTTGAAAATTAGAGTATCTTTTAAGGAAATATGTTGCGGGATTCGTTCCCAGAAAAACGTGATAAATACATTATTAAATCATTTACGAAGAAATGTATTTTATTCTTTTTAAAACGTTAGAATGTCATCGTCTATACAGAAACATAAGCATAAAGAGACCTTACATTCATTTACACTAGTGATCTCTTAGTGTAATGTAGCTTCATATTGACAGGTGTGATTCAAATAAACTTAGTGGGTCGGGTTAGGAAGCCTGGTGAGTACATAGGGATTTCAATCCCACAATTTTATATCATATATATATATTTTAGAACTCACAAGTATATAATTTCACCATGTATAAACAACTCTTACCCCACCCCGTCAATCCTCTCAACGATACTCTACATACTCTCGGATCTAAAATTTACCTTTTTACTTAATCCATACTCCCGGATCAAGTATGTCTAATCCATGCTCTCGGATCAATAATTGTGCCCATTCTATACTCTTGGACTAGGGACAATTGACTATGCCTCAATCCATACTCCCAGATTAATGACAAATAACTATGTCCTATCCATACTCTCGGACTAAGGACAATTGTCTATGTCAAAATCCATACTCCCGGATTAATGACAAATAACTATGTCCTATCCATACTCTCGGACTAAGGACAAATCACCATGTCTAATCCATGCTCACGGATCAATGACATATTTTAAAGTTCTATTCTTCGTGTATAACTCACACGTACTCATAATAAGATAATGTTGGATAACGTGTCTAAGTCCATAACTATATTTAATATGTACTTGACCTGGTTTGGCATGGTCCATTTGGGTTGCATGGCATCTCAACAGTTGGATAGATAAAATGAGAAAATGACACTTACGATTTGTTAATATATTATAAGTTATAATATATTAATATGAAATCATATTATTTAATTAGTATTGATCAAGAATTAATTTGGAATTAATTTTGTTATAAAAAGATACTAATTAAATATGTGAGGATTGATTATGTAAATCTTTCATTCATGTATGGTGGGCTTATGGTTCATGATTCACTAGATTGGGCTAGGACCTATTAGGTACTCCATGGATGCTCCATGGAGGTTAAAACGCATGGATCCCGAGGAAATGAAAAGCCATGCACAATTAGGGTTTACATGGTGTAACCCTACATGTGACACACTATATAAAGAACCTCACATGGAGTAAAATCGGCACTGAGACTAAAAGGGTGAGGGCTAGCCGATTTTGTGATCAAGTGTTCTTCTCTCAATTTATTCCATGAGTTGTGGTGTTGTATGAAACATTTGAGACATCACATTTAGGGTGCTAGGCTCACAAGGTCTTAAGGAATCCAAGCTACAAGAAAGGTATGTCTTTCTACTAGTTTTTTATATTACAAGTACCCCATGCCATGCTAGTTAGGATGAAAACCTTGGAAAACAAATTTGCATGAATATTAGAGAAAACATAGATCCAAGGTTTCTAAGGTTGCATGTACACCATAAGAGTGTTAGTATGCTCAGAACCCATCGGATACTACCCAATATGCCTCATAATAAATTTAGGTTTACTCTTTATCCTAAATCATCATATATTATCAGGTATGTTCTTTAACACGTATTTCAGGCAACATCAAATAATTCGCACATAAACATATATTTAATACTTCAATAAATACTTGTATTAAAATCATTGTAACAACCGAAATCAGAAAGGTCAAGAAAGGAAAGGAAAAATCCTAAGTTAAATAGGGTTGACTCGTCGAGTCCAGGGAGGAACTCAGCGAGTCGGAGCGGGATCCGGGTGTAAAGTAAGTGACCAACTCGGCGAGTCGGCAAGTGGACTCGACGAGTCTGGTCTGGGTTGGGAAACCCTAATTTCGGGACTTGGTACCCTATTTAAGCATCTTATTCTCTTCCTTAGGGCTCAGTTGCGGCCCCTATAGTCCAGAACCAGAAACCCTAAGCCTCCATTGTTGCTCATTCAAGCTTTCTTGCCATTTTGGGTGATTTGAAGGAAGAAGGAAGAAGGCACCCATTGGGGATTCAAGGATTGGTAGTAGATCCAGAGTTTGTGAGGTCTTCCAGAACATTTGAAGGTAATGAGTCGCTACCTTCCCTCTTTTGCATATAGATCAACCTTTATCATGGGATTTGGGGCTTTTAGGGAAAGTTTAAGAACCATTTCGAGTTAGAAGCCCAGATCTGAAGTTGCTACTTCAGATCTAAGTGTATCTTGGCCTAGAGAATCATAAAGCATCAGTCTTTGGGTTGATTGTTAAGCCCCTTTGTCTTAAACCCTAGTTTATAGTGTTATAAGCCTAGATCTCCTTAGCCACACGTAAAGTTTGCCACTTTACGTAAGGAATAGACTTTAGAAGAGTGGATCTACAGTTTGGAGTCCATGCATGACTCAAAATTCCTCTACATGTATGTAGATCTGAATGGACTCGGCGAGTCCTTCGAGTGGACTTGGCGAGTAGCATGAAGATGAGGAGGAACTCGACGAGTGGGATGAACAACTCGTCGAGTCGGATGAAGTTGGGCATGAACTCGGCGAGTTGGAAGAGCAACTCGACGAGTTGGTTGAAGATTGCCTTGGGCTTGGCGAGTCTATTCGTGGAATCGGCGAGTTAGGTCGCGAAACCCCAAACCCTTCGAGTTGAGACTCGAATTAGTGAGTCGGGTGGAGACTCAGCGAGTTGGACAGGACAGGACTCGGAAATCGTTGGACTCGGCGAGTCATGGACTGACTCGGCGAGTCGAGTCGCGAATAGAAGGACCCTGAGCATATGCACTCGGCGAGTCAGTAGGTGGACTCGGCGAGTAGGGTTGACCTGGAAGGTTGACTTTGACCAGAGTTGACTTAGTTGACTTTTAGAGGACTGTCAGACTAAGTGTCATATTGTTGATAGCTCGGAGAGCTAGAGGAGCAGCGGCTCAGAGGATTGTCGATTAGCAGCCAGAGGATTATCAGCAGAGCTCAACAGTTCAGGTGAGTTTCCTTCCAGTAGGAACGGGTCTAAGGCCACAATGCCGGCCCGTTTAGCTAGCCATAGTTTCCGGACTTCGGTCCGATGCAGTAGTTAGTATGTTTGATGACTTCGTGGCTCAGACAGGATTTATGTGTTATGTGTTCCGCGTCACGGTGTAACGCCCGTAGATCCGGGCTAGTCAATTTAGAGACGATAGGCGTCAAAAATGAATTTTTGATGAAAGATTATTTAGAATGAATAATCTTAACTAAGTTATAGTATATGTTACAAGGTTTCCGTGCATATAAAGAACGCCGAAATCCGAGTTATAACGAAGAAGTTATGACCTGTCGAAGTTTCACGGCAGAACCGGCACGACGCTGAATGACGTAAAAAGTGAATTTACGTTAGAGTGATATTTAGCCTTAGCAATCTAAACGAAAGTCATAGAGTTCATTAAACCATGAGCGTGCTTAAAAAGAACATCCAAATCTGACTTCGTATGTGGAAGTTATGATTTTTCGAAGTTTCGACTTAGCAATATGCAGCCCGAATACTCGCTTTGAGATCGAGCGGTTTTTAGTCGAATCAATCTAAACGAGAATCGAAGATCTCATTGTTGGTATCGAAGCGATGAAAAGTTAGGCGGGAACGGACGTCAAACGAAGAAGTTATGAATTAATAACGAAGTTTTTCTGTCCCGGCCTACTAAAAATAATTAATCAAAAACAAAGTCAAAATTAGCCGACGGAGTCTAAACGAAAGTTGTAGAGCGTAGTCTCACCTACGCGTGGATATAAATAACGTCGAAAACGGAGTTCGTATGAAGAAGATATGAATTTCCGAAGTTTATTAAATATTTAATATTTAAATTTAATTCCAAATTTTGGTATTATCCGAAGAGGAGTCATCGGACTCATCCAAAGTACGCCCAGTGTACAGCGAAGCGTAACGTCCCTCGCACTCGAGTTCTTCGGATGACGCATGTCATGACGATTCGGACGCGTACGCCCCGCGTACTGCTGTACGCCCAGCGTACTCCGAGGCTCCAGCCTCCTATAAATAGGATGCGAGGGCAGCCGGCTCATTTGCTCTTTTTCTCTCTTCTCTCTCCCGTTTTGCATCGTTTTTCATGCAAGAATTATCCCGAAGCCCCGGTATCATTCCCGAGCCCCGAAGCAAGTCCCGAAGCCCCGAAGATCCCGAGAAGTGCGATTCCCGAGCCGAAGCTCTGCCCGCGAGGAGTTCGGTTTTTGTGAAGATCTTCCAGATCTGCCGAAGAATACTACTTCTACAAGCCGTAGTGCTGTCTGATCATCTTCTGATCAAGTGAGTGTGTAGTTACTTTCTTCTAACACATAAATATGAAGTATTTGTTATAAAATACATGTTATGTGTTTATATATTGTTGTTTATTTGAGATGAGTGTGGAATAGATGTTTTATATAGTTTTTAAATGAGTTAAACTGTATATGTGTTTTATATATACAAATATGTTGGATAGAACATGGATAGATGAGATAGTTGGTATGTGATAAAATGATGAGGTATGAAAGATGATTGAGAATGATATTGGCAGATGCACCAATTAGAGAATATCATAATACTAGCAGATGCGCTTAAGAACAATAACGGTGGATGCACCAAGTAGTGAATGTTGTAATCCTGACATATGCGCTTATAGGATAATCCTGGCAGATGCGCTTATAGGATAATGTCGGCAGATGCGCCTAAAAGAGAATGTCATAAACCTGGCAGTCGCCCCTCATAGTGTATGACGTAATCCTGGCAGAGGTGCTTAAAGGATAATGTCGGCAGATACGCCTTATGTAGAAATGGAAGTTTGTGCTAATTCCTTAGGTCAATCCTTAGGAATGAATGAAGGAAGGATAGTTGATTAATAGGGTAAAACCTTAAGAAATAAAGAAGATAATGGTGATGGGTAATTGGGTTGATTGTTTAATGGTTGAATATAATAATTATATTATTGTGGGTCGAAAATCGTATATGCTCACCAGGCTCCCAAGCCTGACCCACTCAGTTTTCTTTGCATTACAGGTAATGGCACAAGAGTATAAGTTGGTGGACTTGACGAGAGATTTTGGATTATAGGCCAGTAGTTATGAATAACTGTTGTAAGGCTTATTATGTTATGTTTATGCTTTTGGTCTGTATTGAACATGACATCCCGAGATTTTGTTATATAATGAAAATACATTTCTTTAAATAAATGCTTTGATAATTTTTATCATATTTTGTTTTGGGAACAAATTCCGCAACTGTTTTCTTTAAAAGATTTCTCTGATTTTATAAAACAAATCATAAACAAATCGGTCTTTTCTGGCCGTGAAAATGGGGATGTCACAGTTGGTATCAGAGCATTAGTTTAAGAGAACAAGGAATTTGTAGGATTTCTAGACTTAAACTTAGAATGCTTAGTGAAATTTTGAGATGTGTGTCTGTGATATTTTAGACACGAGCACTAGTTTATTTTAGGAAACTTGCCTAAAATGCTTTATGTGCTAAATGTTATATGTTTCCATATATGATATTATTTGTTCGGATCTATGGTCTGTTGCCGACCGGATCTAGAAACTTTATGTGTGTAGGATTCTAAGCGTACGTCTACTATATTAGGACTAGCATGTAAACGTTTCGGAGTGATAAGGATGATTTGAATATCTATCGTGAATGAGGATCTAATTTCACCTTATTCGTTGTATAGATCAAAAATGGTAAGAACAAGAAGTAGAGTTGGAAATGCTGATGAAAACAGGAATCGACCACCAGTGATTGAGCAAATATCTGTCGTAGCAGCAGCACCTGAGCCGATAACAATGGCTGGTGTACAATTGATGATTCAGACGATGTTGGATCGTCAGATGGATGAAACCAGGCGGTTGCTTCAACAGAATCGTGAAGAACTGTCAATTCAAGTGGAAGAACCTGAATTAAATGAAGGGCACTCGGAAGGAGGAAACTTTAGTGGATCTGTTGGTCAAGCCAACCCACCGATAGTTAGGCAAAACAACTAGAATGGAAGGAATGATGGAATGGGATGCAAGTATAAGGATTTTCTAACTTGCAAACCATCGACCTTCACTGGAAAGGAGGATCCGATCGGAGTTATGGATTGGATATCAGAAATGGAGCTAGCCTTCATGACGTGTGGTTGCAGAGGCAAGTTGCAGACCACTTTCGCAGTACGTCAGTTCAAGGGTGGGGCTGTTCGTTGGTGGAACACCTTGGGGAAGATCCTAAGTCCTAATGAGCCACTGCAACTGACCTGGGCAGAGTTCTTGGTGCAATTCAAGCGCAAGTTCTGCTCGGCCCAAAACCTGCTAGAGTTGGAGAACAAATTTCTGATATTGAAGAAAGGCAGCATGTCAGTGGATGAATACACTAATGCATTCATAGACAAGATGGAGTTTGCTTTGCGCATCGTCCCAGACGAACTGACAAAAGTCGACCGGTACGCAAAGGGACTCCCTTGGGAGTATGCGGTGCCAGTGTGTCAGACACCTACTCTAGAGGCAGCTATTTGGGCTGCCAAGTCTGTTGAGAATATGATCAAGGGGAGGACTGACAGTAAGGTTGAAGTTGGCGAGAAGAGAAAGTTAGAAGGAACTTCAGGTTCTAATGAGAAAAGAAAATTCTCGAATTCTGGAGGAGGAGGAAGGGATGAGGCAAGGTGGTGCGATAAGTGCAAGAAGAAGCACTCAGGAAAATGTGGCGCGGAGGTGACATGTTTCAAGTGTGGAAAGCATGGGCACTACGCCGATGAATGTATTTTCAAGGAATTAATATAAACCCTAGTTTTGCTAACTGATGTGTTGAATGATTGTCTGACTTTCTTGTATGGTGACTTGGTCGACTGCGAGACAATACTTGGGACGAGTATGAGTAGGTGTGAAAAGTAGTAGATGCATATACTACCGGAAGCACAGGACTCGCACTTGGATCAGGGAAAGTCACAAGGTTACCAAGAAGCTAGTAATTGATTCCGTTTTGTTCAAGTGTGTCATTACCTTTGTTTCGGTAGTGACTAGTAGGATGGTTCTTGTTCCGACCCTAGTGGTCATGTTTAAATTTGAGTTCAACTACGAGGAGTATGTTACGTGGTCTAGAGGACCAAGTTAGATGTAACACCTGACTTAAGTCAGAAGGTTGAAGTTAATGCGATTGATAGTGTCGCGCTCGTTGTTAAAAGAAGTTTGCAGGTAGAAATGCTACATGCTGAAATGTGATTATATCACATTAGAATATGAAGGAAGGTATAATTCCATTCTGGAATTTAACTTTACTAAAGACCGAGTCTAAGCGTCGCATCGTGCGATGAGAGGTCAATAGAGCACGACCCATCGGTTTGTTACAATAGATAAAGGAAAGTATTTATCCTGAGAAGAAGAAGGAGTCCACAATGAGGACTTATTTGGTAACTTGAAGGTTACGATTAAAAGTACAACATAGTACGATAAGCAGATGCAATATTGGGCATCTTCTGCGGTCAAGAAAGCCATAGAGTTAAATACTCTTTCGAGGAAGCATGGAAGTTACGGTTATTACCTAGGATGAACAAATAATGTGTGGAATCATTATGCAAGTCCTATTTCATTGATGATTCCGGGACGTAATCATCCTAAGGGGCAGATAATTGTAACGCCCGTAGATCCGGGCTAGTCAATTTAGAGACGATAGGCGTCAAAAATGAATTTTTGATGAAAGATTATTTAGAATGAATAATCTTAACTAAGTTATAGTATATGTTACAAGGTTTCCGTGCATATAAAGAACGCCGAAATCCGAGTTATAACGAAGAAGTTATGACCTGTCGAAGTCTCACGGCAGAATCGGCACGACGCTGAATGACGTAAAAAGTGAATTTACGTTAGAGTGATATTTAGCCTTAGCAATCTAAATGAAAGTCTTAGAGTTCATTAAACTATGAGCGTGCTTAAAAAGAACATCCAAATCTGACTTCGTATGAGGAAGTTATGATTTTTCGAAGTTTCGACTTAGCAGTATGCAGCCCGAATACTCGCTTTGAGATCGAGCGGTTTTTAGTCGAATCAATCTAAACGAGAATCGAAGATCTCATTGTTGGTATCGAAGCGATGAAAAGTTAGGCGGGAACGGACGTCAAACGAAGAAGTTATGAATTAATAACGAAGTTTTTCTGTCCCGGCCTACTAAAAATAATTAATCAAAAACAAAGTCAAAATTAGCCGACGGAGTCTAAACGAAAGTTGTAGAGCGTAGTCTCACCTACGCGTGGATATAAATAACGTCGAAAACGGAGTTCGTATGAAGAAGATATGAATTTCCGAAGTTTATTAAATATTTAATATTTAAATTTAATTCCAAATTTTGGTATTATCCGAAGAGGAGTCATCGGACTCATCCGAAGTACGCCCAGCGTACAGCGAAGCGTGACGTCCCTCGCACTCGAGTTCTTCGGATGACGCATGTCATGACGATTCGGACGCGTACGCCCCGCGTACTGCTGTACGCCCAGCGTACTCCGAGGCTCCAGCCTCCTATAAATAGGATGCGAGGGCAGCCGGCTCATTTGCTCTTTTTCTCTCTTCTCTCTCCCGTTTTGCATCGTTTTTCATGCAAGAATTATCCCGAAGCCCCGGTATCATTCCCGAGCCCCGAAGCAAGTCCCGAAGCCCCGAAGATCCCGAGAAGTGCGATTCCCGAGCCGAAGCTCTGCCCGCGAGGAGTCCGGTTTTTGTGAAGATCTTCCAGATCTGCCGAAGAATACTACTTCTACAAGCCGTAGTGCTGTCTGATCATCTTCTGATCAAGTGAGTGTGTAGTTACTTTCTTCTAACACATAAATATGAAGTATTTGTTATTAAATACGTGTTATGTGTTTATATATTGTTGTTTATTTGAGATGAGTGTGGAATAGATGTTTTATATAGTTTTTAAATGAGTTAAACTGTATATGTGTTTTATATATACAAATATGTTGGATAGAACATGGGTAGATGAGATAGTTGGTATGTGATAAAATGATGAGGTATGAAAGATGATTGAGAATGATATTGGCAGATGCACCAATTAGAGAATATCATAATACTAGCAGATGCGCTTAAGAACAATAACGGTGGATGCACCAAGTAGTGAATGTTGTAATCCTGACAGATGTGCTTATAGGATAATCCTGGCAGATGCGCTTATAGGATAATCCTGGCAGATGCGCTTATAGGATAATGTCGGCAGATGCGCCTAAAAGAGAATGTCATAAACCTGGCAGTCGCCCCTCATAGTGTATGACGTAATCCTGGCAGAGGTGCTTAAAGGATAATGTCGGCAGATACGCCTTATGTAGAAATGGAAGTTTGTGCTAATTCCTTAGGTCAATCCTTAGGAATGAATGAAGGAAGGATAGTTGATTAATAGGGTAAAACCTTAAGAAATAAAGAAGATAATGGTGATGGGTAATTGGGTTGATTGTTTAATGGTTGAATATAATAATTATATTATTGTGGGTCAAAAATCGTATATGCTCACCAGGCTCCCAAGTCTGACCCACTCAGTTTTCTTTGCATTACAGGTAATGGCACAAGAGTATAAGTTGGTGGACTTGACGAGAGATTTTGGATTATAGGCCAGTAGTTATGAATAACTGTTGTAAGGTCTATTCTGTTATGTTTATGCTTTTGGTCTGTATTGAACATGACATCTCGAGATTTTGTTATATAATGAAAATACATTTCTTTAAATAAATGCTTTGAGAATTTTTATCATATTTTGTTTTGGGAACAAATTCCGCAACTGTTTTCTTTAAAAGATTTCTCTGATTTTATAAAACAAAGCATAAACAAATCGGTCTTTTCTGGCCGTGAAAATGGGGATGTCACACACGGACCGATGCATTATGCAGTATATGTGTGTCCATGTTAGTTGATATGTTTATGTTATGCTTTGTTCAGTTAGTTCCGGAATTCGGTCCAATGCAGTTAGTCCGGACATCGGTCCGATGCAGGGGACAAGGTCCCAGTTAGTTTCTGGATTTCGGTCCGAGGCAGGGGGCAAGGTCCCAGATAGTCCGGGCTTCGGCCCGATGCAGTTTCCAGACTTCGGTCCGATGCAGGGGACATGGTCCCAGTTAGTCCGGGCTTCGGCCCGATGCAGTTTCCGAACTTCGGTCCAATGCAGGGAACATTGTGCCAGTTAGTCCCGGCTTCGGCCCGTTGCAGTTTCCGGACTTCGGTCCGATGCAGGGGACATGGTCCCAGTTAGTCCGGGCTTCGGCCCGATGCAGTTTCCGAACTTCGGTCCGATGTAGGGGACATGGTCCCAATTAGTCCGGGCTTCAGCCCGATGCAGTTTCCAGTCTTTGGTCTGATGCAGTGGGCAAGGCCCAGTATGTGCTTTATATGTTGTATGGTATGTGGTAGTTTGGGGGAGCTCACTAAGCTTCGTGCTTACGGTTTTCAGTTTTGGTTTCAGGTACTCAGTTTTCAAAAGAGGAGTTCGGGAAGATTGCAGTGCACACACCATTTGTTCAGCCTGGGATGTTTATACTCTGATAATGAGATTATGTTTTGGAATTTATACTCGAAAAATTATGTTATGACTTATGATACAGTTTTATAAATATGGTTTTAGTAATGTTTTAAAAGAAATTTTTAGACTTTGTTTTTGGGATGTTTCAAGTTGGTATCAGAGCCTTGGTTTGAGGGATTCGGACATACCCTCGGGAGTGTATGAACTCAAACTAAGGGATTGGTATAAAGGTTTTCAAAAGGAAAAGACAGTTTTGTAAAAAGAGTTGTGAGAAAGAAAACAGTTTTAGTAAAGCAAAAGAATTCAGAAAGAAAGGAGTTTTGGTAAGAGAAAAGGGTGTGGTGCATGCAATCATCCGAGCTCAAGTAAGTACTCCCAAATTACCCATACAAGTTTATGTTATCAGTTTCAGTTTCAGATCAGTTCAGTTTCAGTTTCAGTAGAACAGCATGCTAGAATAGGACTAATGATCTAGGATGATGCCTTATGTGCCTGCTTTATGTGTTTCAGCTTGATACGAATTTCATCCTAGTATTGAGTAGACAGTAGTAGGATAGCCTGTGTAGGTTATGCCTGATAGTATGAGCTTAGCATTGTATGCTAGTATAGTTTCTCGTTATGAGAATAGATTTGCATGAGTAGTTTCCTGTGTCCGAATGCTGCTTGCTTTGTGCTTTGTGGAACTTTGAATGATGGGAGTTAGCCATTAGGTGAATACGTCACGTCGGATGTGAGCAGGGTTGAATAGTCTCAGAGTGCTGGATTTGGCCCTATTGCGCAGCTCTTGTCTGAGTCCAACCGTTGTAGGGACGAGTCTTTTACTCGAAGGATTATCTGAGCCTCGTCACATGTGATGGTATTCAGGTGGTGGCTAATTGGCATTACAAGGAGGCCTTTAGTAGCTGAGGACTGTTTGGGTAGAGTCAGAGGTTCCCTAGGGCAAGCCTAGGATGAGAGTAGCAAAGATCGGTAGTAGAGAAAAGGGGACTTGGTGGAGTTGAGGTAACTCTTGAGGAAAGTACGGATAAATGTGGAAGGTATTATGGGCCCGTACTACTGAAAGCAGAGGATTCATACTCGATTCAAGAGGGGCTAAGGCAAAACCAGGGAACTAGTAGAGTGTGTGAGAGATCCCTCAGCAGTAGTGTGTAAATTGATTAGGAATTGTTATATTTTCAGCATGGTGACATTGCGCGAGTTACCAGTTAGCAGTTCGGGTATCGGGGAGGGATCTGGCTCAGGTTCTAGAGTCGGGCAGCTTGATGATCAGATGAGGGATGTCATTTCTGCAGAGATCATGCGCAACATCATTGATCAGACTCCAGTGATTTTTGGTTCGCTTAGAGAGGCCATCGTGGAGCTTATGGACAGTCATTTGGAGGCCTCTAGGGCCGGGATAGTTTCAGGACAGATTGGGGCTTGTATAGAGCCTGATGCTTATGGAGTTTAGGGATCCATCAAGGAGGGAGTTCCCATTTTTAGCTCTTATCATCAGGGGACAGGAGTGAGGATGAGAGTAGCAAAGATCGGTAGTAGAGAAAAGGGGACTTGGTGGAGTTGAGGTAACTCTTGAGGAAAGTACGGATAAATGTGGAAGGTATTATGGGCCCGTACTACTGAAAGCAGAGGATTCGTACTCGATTCAAGAGGGGCTAAGGCAAAACCAGGGAACTAGTTGAGTGTGTGAGAGATCCCTCAGCAGTAGTGTGTAAATTGATTAGGAATTGTTATATTTTCAGCATGGTGACATTGCGCGAGTTACCAGTTAGCAGTTCGGGTATCGGGGAGGGATCTGGCTCAGGTTCTAGAGTCGGGCAGCTTGATGATCAGATGAGGGATGTCATTTCTGCAGAGATCATGCGCAACATCATTGATCAGACTCCAGTGATTTTTGGTTCGCTTAGAGAGGCCATCGTGGAGCTTATGGACAGTCATTTGGAGGCCTCTAGGGCCGGGATAGTTTCAGGACAGATTGGGGCTTGTATAGAGCCTGATGCTTATGGAGTTTAGGGATCCATCAAGGAGGGAGTTCCCATTTTTAGCTCTTATCATCAGGGGACAGGAGTGAGTGGGGCACCCTGTCTCCAAGAGAGACCTTTGCATGATTGGATAGCTGAGGACGTTATGCGAGCCATTCACGAGGATCTGCCCGACATGGTTGTGAGGATCACTGATAGGTTGATTGCGAAGCTCCAGGATCAGACAGCTGTTGTTCAGTTGACGGGCGGTGTCGACAAGGTAACGCAGGAGCGAGAGACGGGCAGGGAATTGGAAGGGAAGAGGAAAACGGATGAGACTCAGGTAGCCACAGGTTTGGGTAAGAGGCCCAAGGGATCGGATTTGAGGACAAGGGACTATCAGAGCCGTAGTCGATTCAGGAAGTGCGGTAAGACGCACCTGGGTGCGTGCAGGCGTAGAAGTGGTGGCGATGCCGGATGTTTCAAGTGCGGCCAGATTGGCCATTTTAGCAGGGATTGTATTGTTACCATCGCCCATGGACTTGATCCGATATGTTTCCATTGCAGTCAGAGGGGCCACAAGAAGGCACACTGTCCGAGTTTGTATAAAGCAGGGCAGGTGCCAGCTCCTGCCCTTGGGACTTCAAGTACCGCCAGTGGTTGCCGAGGCCGGGCAAGGGGGCCCACGGCTTGGAGCCAAGTTTTCCGGTTGATTTCATCAAGGATTCGAGTAGCGCTGAGTGATGGAGGTATGTATCTTTTACCTCCCTGTCAAATATTATTCATGATATTATTGTTATGTTGCTGCATTGATGTCAATAAGCATTTGTGTTAGGTATTATATTACCTGCTTGTGACGAAGTTTTATGCCATCTACATACCTTGGAATTGAATGGTGAATTAGAGGTCGTCCCCTCTAGATCAGGTTACTTCGGATACAGTAACTGTAACATGTATGTGTAAGATTCAGTAGTGCCTTACTACTTGCGGAAGGCGTTAGTCGGGTAATGGTCAGTTATATTCTCAGTAGTGATAATCCAGAGTTTGTTAGTGGAGTAGCTAGCGGTCAGTAAGGAAGTGGGTTGGGGATGTGCACCCCAAACGCAGGTCCTCGGGATGTAGTCCCTAAAGCAAATACCGTTAAGGATCGAAGGGTGCTCAGTCAGATAGCAAGAAGGGTGCGGATCTAGTAAGAGTTAGTTGGAGCGCTGGCAGGGGTAAACGTTGGCGGACAGCATATCGCCCTTTTAATGGAAGGAAGGTTGGGGAATCCTTTCGACCAGTGAGCAGTAAGGAGTTAGCCGAATCCAAGTGGGGGAGAACCCTCCGAATATACAAGGATAAGAGCCTCGTAGACCCAGAATGAGTGCGTGGCCTCTGAGAAGAAAAGATAGTAGCACAGTGATTGATGGATTGAGGAGTTCAGAATTGGGAGTTTGAGGACCTTCCCAGCATTTAGTTCATGTAGTTGAGATGGTTAGAAGCTGGTTGGGAATCCAGGATTGGAGGACCACCTGTAGGACTCAAGTGAGTCGGAATGAGGATCCTGAGAACGGTTAGCAAGAGATGCTTTCGTATTAGTAGCCAGTGACAGAGTCAGCATGCAGAATTGTGTAGATTCAGGAGTTGGGAGTTTGGAAACTTCCCAACAATAGCTTCTTGTATCCGGATTAGTAGACGGTTGGTTTAGGAACCAAGCCGAAGAATTCCTCGACGAAGCGCTAAGTATATCAAGGATATAAGATGTCGAGGTTGATGCAGTATTCAAAGACAGAGGACTGGTTTTGAGAAATCAGGATGAGGAATCACTAGCAGGACTAGGGATAGTCAGGATGTCCTCGGAATAGTAGTAAAGTGTTGTAAGTCTACGGGGGTAGCCGTAGCATTCACTAGCAGTTAGATAGTAGTAGAGTGTTGTAAGTCTGCGGGGGTAGCCGTAGCATTCACTAGCAGTTAGGTAGTAGTAGAGTGTTGTAAGTCTGCGGTGGTAGCCGTAGCATTCACTAGCAGTTAGATAGTAGTAGAGTGTTGTAAGTCTGCGGGGGTAGCCGTAGCATTCACTAGCAGATAGATAGTAGTAGAGTGTTGTAAGTCTGCGGGGGTAGCCGTAGCATTCACTAGCAGTCAAATAGTAGTAGAGTGTTGTAAGTCTGCGGGGGTAGCCGTAGCATTCACTGGCAGCCAGATAGTATTAGAGAGTTGTAAGTCCACGGGTGTAGCCGTGGCCTTTATCAGGTTGGTAGGCAGCATGAGCACGTTGTTGGGCGGGGGGAAGTAGTAGTACCCACCCGTTCGGATGCAGTAGTGAGGATATGGGAATCCACGGGTTAGATTTTGGATTTCCCAAATGGTTCAGTTATGGTTAAGTCGGCGATTTTTCAGTAGATCGTCACCTCAGTTATGAGATCAGAGTAGCAGTGGACCGTTGGGGTTCGGGTATGTTAAGGGCTACCGTCAGTCTGGGAGCCATCATGTTGTTAGTCGTGGAATTGATGATGTCAGGATGTGACGTTTGGACCTGATCGGTGGATCGAAAGGTTGTTAGAGCCACAGTGACAGGATAACTAGTGGAAACTAGTTCCAGAGAAAGATTTTGTTCAAGAAGTCGTGGGAGCGACTAAGTGAGGAGTCCTTTGACTCCACAGTTGAGTTGGAACTCAGTATTGTAGATAACCAACGAATGATTGGAAACCAGGAAGGTCTCGAGATATTTGGGAAGCAGCCTTATGGCAGTTCAGTGTTTCAGGCAGTTCTGTGTTTGAGTCAGTTCAGAGTATCAGTCAGTTCAGTGTTTCAGGCAGTTCAGTGTTTCAGGCAGTTCAGTGTTTCAGTCAGTTCAGTGTTTCAGGCAGTTCAGTGTTTCAATCAGTTCCGTGTTTCAGGCAGTTCAGTGTTTCAGGCAATTCAGTGTTTTAGGCAGTTCGGTGTTGCAGGCAGTTCAGTGTTTCGGATAGTTGCAGTGTAATGGTCAGTATTAGTATGTGTGTTGGAATGCAAGTGCTGACGGTATAGTTGGTTGATTTGGAAATGGCAAGTCCCTCTCAGCAGGATCAGTTGAGCCTTCGTCCAAGTATAAGTGATCTGTAAGGATAGCTAGGCGGGTGGCTTTTCTTTTAGGATGGAAGGCTCGAGTTAGTAGGAGTTGAGCAATCAGATGAGAGATAAGCAAGCTGGTTCCAGCAGCATCGTTTCAGTATGAGCGGCAGAGTGGATAGAAAAGTTATATATAATCGAAGTATCTTCAGAAGTCGCTGGAAGCAACTAGTAGGTTGCGATGGGGTATAGGGACCGGTAGGAGTCCGGTAACTCAGATATCGACAGATTAGTTGGACCAGGGTGGTTTCAGTGCATCCGGTAGGCGGATGAGGGGTAACAGAATTTTCAGTCGGAGGAAGTAACGTTAAGGAAATAATGGAAAACAGAAGAATTCAGTATGTACCAACAGTAGTGACCAGCACTGTGAGTGGCTGGAGTGATGGACAAAAGGGTTAAAGTCACCAAGCAGGGTGTTGAGGTGGATTGCAGGTCAGTTGATCATAGAGAACTTCGAGGATGAAGTTTAGTTTAAGTGGGGGAGAGTTGTAACACCCGAATCAGAAAGGTCAAGAAAGGAAAGGAAAAACCCTAAGTTAAAGAGGGTTGACTCGTCGAGTCCAGGGAGGAACTCGGCGAGTCGGAGCGGGATCCGGGTGTAAAGTAAGTACCCGACTCGGCGAGTCGGCAAATGGACTCGGCGAGTCTGGTCTGGGTTGGGAAACCCTAATTTCGGGACTTGGTACCCTATTTAAGCATCTTATTCTCTTCCCTAGGGCTCAGTTGCGGCCCCTATAGTCCAGAACCAGAAACCCTAAGCCTCCATTGTTGCTCATTCAAGCTTTCTTGCCATTTTGGGTGATTTGAAGGAAGAAGGAAGAAGGCACCCATTGGGGATTCAAGGATTGGTAGTAGATCCAGAGTTTGTGAGGTCTTCCAGAACATTTGAAGGTAATGAGTCGCTACCTTCCCTCTTTTGCATATAGATCAACCTTTATCACGGGATTTGGGGCTTTTAGGGCAAGTTTAAGAACCATTTCGAGTTAGAAGCCCAGATCTGAAGTTGCTACTTCAGATCTAAGTGTATCTTGGCCTAGAGAATCATAAAGCATCAGTCTTTGGGTTGATTGTTAAGCCCCTTTGTCTTAAACCCTAGTTTATAGTGTTTTGAGCCTAGATCTCCTTAGCCACACGTAAAGTTTGCCACTTTACGTAAGGAATAGAATTTAGAAGAGTGGATCTACAGTTTGGAGTCCATGCATGACTCAAAAGTCCTCTGCATTTATGTAGATCTGAATGGATTCGGCGAGTCCTTCGAGTGGACTCGGCGAGTAGCATGAAGATGAGGAGGAACTCGACGAGTGGGATGAACAACTCGTCGAGTCGGATGAAGTTGGGCATGAACTCGACGAGTTGGAAGAACAACTCGACGAGTTGGTTGAAGATAGCCTTGGGCTCGGCGAGTCTATTCGTGGACTCGGCGAGTCAAGTCGCGAAACCCCAAACCCTTCGAGTTGAGACTCGAATCAGTGAGTCGGGTGGAGACTCAGCGAGTTGGACAGGACAGGACTCGGAAATCGTTGGACTCGGCGAGTCATGGACTGACTCGGCGAGTCGAGTCGCGAATAGAAGGACCCTGAGCATATGAACTCGGCGAGTCAGTAGGTGGACTCAACGAGTAGGGTTGACCTGGAAGGTTGACTTTGACCAGGATTTTGACTTTGACCAGAGTTGACTTAGTTGACTTTTAGATGACTATCAGACTAAGTGTCATATTGATATTGATAGCTCGGAGGGCTAGAGAAGCAGCGGATCAGGGGATTGTCGATTAGCAGCCAGAGGATTATCGGCAGAGCTCAGCAGTTCAGGTGAGTTTCCTTCTAGTAGGAACGGGTCTAAGGCCACAATGCCGGCCTGTTTAGCTAGCAGTAGTTTTCGGACTTCGGTCCGATGCAGTAGTTAGTATGTTTGATGCCTTGGTGGCTCAGACAGGATTTATGTGTTATGTGTTCCGGGTCACGGCCCAATGCAGTATGCAGTATATGTGTGTCCATGTTAGTTGATATGTTTGTGTTATGCTTTGTTCAGTTAGTTTCGGACTTCGGTCCGATGCAGTTAGCCGGACTTCGGTCCGATGCAGGGGACAAGGTCCCAGTCAGTTTCCGGATTTCGGTCTGATGCAGGGGGCAAGGCCCCAGTTAGTCCGGGCTTCGGCCCGATGCAGTTTCTGGACTTCAGTCCGATGCAGGGGACATGGTCCCAGTTAGTCCGGGCTTCGGCCCGATGCAGTTTCCGGACTTCGGTCCGATGCAGGGGACATGGTCCCAGTTAGTCCGGGCTTCGGCCCGTTGTAGTTTCCGGACTTCGGTCCGATGCAGGGGACATGGTCCCAGTTAGTCCAGGCTTCGGCCCGATGCAGTTTCCGGACTTCGGTCCGATGCAGGGGACATGGTCCCAGTTAGTCCGGGCTTCGGCCCGATGCAGTTTCCGGACATTAGTCCGATGCAGTGGGAAAGGCCCAGTATGTGCGTTATATGTTGTATGGTATGTGGTAGTTTGGGGGAGCTCACTAAGCTTCGTGCTTACGGTTTGCAGTTTTGGTTTCAGGTACTCAGTTTTCAAAAGAGGAGCTCGGGAAGATTGCAGTGCACACACCATTTGTTCAGCCTGGGATGTTTATACCTTGATAATGAGATTATATTTTGGAATTTATACTCAAAAAATTATGTTATGACTTATGATATAGTTTTATAAATATGGTTTTAGTAATGTTTTAAAAGAAATTTTCAGACTGTGTTTTTGGGATGTTTCAATCATGTTCACGAAAGGGACTACACACTCACTTGTCAAAGTGATGATTCCAAACTCGGGCAACGCTTCGCTTCTAACGATTCTATTTTTCTTTACGAAACGTAGCATTATTATCGCTAAGTTTTAGTCTAATCTTTATTGCAACTAATTATTAGTTTAGCTTCATCATTAAATCAAAGTCTACTTTCATGATGTATCAAGTAAGGAACAACCAGGTATGATCATATCGGAGGTAGGGTCCGTTTGGTATACGAAGTATACTGGTTGGAAATCCCACTTTAAATACCTCACTAAATCACAGCCTATATATCATCCCCGTAAGTAGATCTATCAGTATAAAGACTTGGAATCACTGATAAATCTTGTTTATAAGTTCAGAATAACAATGCTATATTTAAATATAAGCTAGATTTAAAGTAGGGTAGACGTATCTCTCTTACAGCGGGTTTTGCTAAAAAACCGGGCTCCGCTGGAGTAGAGCATCTGAGCCGAAAAGCTCTTTTTCTCGGAGCCTTTGGGCGCTCCGAGGCTTTCCTCTAGCACGTTAAGGTTACTAGGGATTTAGAGGGGTTTTAGGAGTCTATAGAGAAGTTATAGAGAGTAAGAAAGGCTTATGGTGTGAAGAAAATATAAAAAATTCATCCTTTATTTATAGGGGTTTAATCACAGAGTAGGACCTAAGTTTCATCCGTATCTTCTGCGTACGAGATCCGTTTTCTAAGTTCTTTATATCAATGCTTTGGTATTTATGAGTACTACAACTTTCATTTAGACCCTGTCGGCTAATTCTCATTCTATCTCCGATTTACAAAATTATATCGAATTTATCGCGCTCGAAAAGTAGGGACTAAGTTTCATCCATATCTTTAACATACGAGCTCTATTATCGACATTCTTTATATCCACGCGTTGGTATTTACGAGTACTACAACTTTCATTTAGACCCCATTGGCTAATTCTCATTCTATCTCAGATTTACAAAACTGTATCGAATTCATCGCGCTCGAAGAGTAAGGACTAAGTTTCGTCCATCTCTTTCGCATATGAGCTCTGTTTTTGTCTGTCTTTTTATCACTGAACTCCTATTAACGATATCTTCATTTCTCTTTTATATTATTTTGGATAAAAATTGACCGATCCAAAATTCAAATTCTGGGCTGCACACTGCTATGCCAAATCTTAGAAAATTCATAACTTCCTTTTACAAAGTCAGATTTGGACGTTCTTTATATGCATGCTCTCTGTTTAATGTATAATACAACTTTCATGTAGATCTCTAAGGCTAAAAAGTAGTTTATCAAAAATTCACTTTTTATGTTACGCGGTGTCGTGTTGTTTAGCCTTAAAACTTCGACAGGTCATAACTTTTTCGTTATAATTCGGATTTTGGTGTTCTTTATATGTAAGGAACCCTTGTGACATATACTATAACTTGGTTGAGATTATTTATTATTTTGACATTCATTGTCTCTAAATTAACTAGCCCAAATTTGTAGGCGTTACATAAAGGCCAAGAATTATGAACAACAAAAGATATAACAATTCGGACTGATAATAATTTTGGTACAAGAGAAAAAGTCTCCTCACAGTCAATTCCTTCCTTCTAATTATACCCTTTTTTAACATTTGGTTCCTAGTACGCATTTAAATTATAATTTATTCATTTTTGTAGAGGAACTCGACGAGTTGGCAGCCCCAAACTCGTCGAGTAGAAAGCAGAATGGACACGGGTTTTAAGTAACCTAATCGATGAGTTGAGAGCCCTCAACTCAACGAGTAGTGCTGCCAGAATGAAAACCTAACTTCGAGGTTTTGCACCCTATTTAAGCATCCTAATCCCCACTTGCTGGCCTCATTTCCAACCTCCAAGTCCCAAGCTTGTGATCCATTTGTGAGTGAAACTTTGTGTGTTTTGAAGCTTGTGAAGGAAAGAGAAGCTTGAGGATTCAAGAAGAAGCTAGTAGATCCAGAGACTCCAGTTCTTCCTCAACATTTTCTGGTAAACAAGTCTCAAATTTTCTTAGTAGCTTCTTAGATCTATTTATCAATTGTTTATTGGATTTTTGGTCCCAGAAGCTTGATCTTTGGGATATGGACGTCCCAAGTGAGTATACCTTCAGATATGGAGCCATGGAGGGCTTTCATGGCATAGAGGTGCAAACTTTCTGGCCATTGAATCCCTATGCAATCCGTAGGATGTCATTTTGGCCTTTTAAGCTCCAAAAAGCCATGAATGGAGTGAAAGGTGGAAGCTTTACGAGTTCATGAAGATTTTAGGGTCTAGATCTCTACTTGTATGCTTTAGTTTGGAGTATGGATGGCTTGTGGACCAAGATCTAGGTCCTAAAGAGTTAGGGCTTGAGCTAAACCCGTTAAGTAAAGGTATTAATGGGTGAAGTTGGAAACTTTACCCTTAAAAGGACATTTTCAGTGTATATGAGAAGTATGAAGCTTGGATCTAAAGAGTGGGGGATTAATCCATTTAGATGGCCCAAAACACATACCTATCAGATTTATTATAAGTTTCAAAAATATTTTTCCAAATGTCCTCAAACACTTCTAAGTAGGTATGACTAGCATAAACGGAATCAAAAATGGAAGAAAGAATCCAAGAACAGACAACGGCTTTAGCCCTGCCCCATTTTAGTTATTTAACTTTATCAAAAGTATTCTTTTTTAGAGTTCCATCAACATAACCTAACTTGTTTCTCTCCTTAATAGCTCTAGACATAGAACTTCTCAGCAACCAAAAGTTTTCATTTCTAATTAACTTTATAGTTACAATGGTTGTGATAGCATTATCTGGAGGATGAATCACTACTAGAAAAGTCCCCTTTAATGACACGCAAACAATGACATGCAGTGATTTACGATACGCATTTTCCGTGTGTCCTAAAAGTAACGCCCGTTTAAAAAAAGATGAAGGATAGAAGATACGCATTTTTGCGTGCCCTAAAATTAGTGTCTAATATAAAAAAACTAAAAACACGGAGGGCACCTATGTTAAAATGAGCGCCGTGTAGGGATGTCGCTTTATATTTTATTTAATGAAACGCGCGTTTAGCCTGGGGCAAATGAAAATCCCAAAATTTGAAAGGCCGCCATTTTATTTCCATCCTTCTTCTCTCTGATCAATACCCCAAAAAAACCCAAATATCAACACCACTCCTCTTTTCTCGCACAACAAGAAACTACGACTTTGATCATGAAATTCTCAAAGCGTTCAAAGGATTAGGAATCGAGATCATTATCGGGCTAGGAAACAAATTCCTGAGAGATATAAGCATAGGGACCTGTATTCGTGGAATTGTAGTTGGAAACGAGGTTCTAAGCGGTGGTGATCATGAAATATGGGAGGTTCTGCTACCGTCGGTGAAAAACATCCACACCGCTCTCAACCCCCTCCACCTAGCCGACGATGTTGAGGTTTCAAGCCCACATTTCTCCCGTGCGTTCGCTAGTTCGTTCCCTCCGTCAGCCGGCGCGTTTAAGGAAACCCCAGTTCCCTACATGAAACCTCTCCTCGAGTTTTTTCCCAAATCAAGTGCCATTTCTACATAAACACGTATCCATTTCTCACATACATCAGTGATCCCGAACACATCGATTACGCAATCTTCAAAAATAACGCAGGAATAGAAGACGCAAAAACGAAATTACATTATGATAACATGTTCGAAGCACAAATCGATGCCACTTACGCTGCTTTGGAAAAAGCTGGATTTGAGAAGATGGAGGTTATAGTATCGGAAACCGACTGGGCTTCAAAAGGTGATGCGAATGAAGCCGAAGCTATGTTGAGTAATGCGAGAACGTATAATCTCAACTTACCTAAAAGACTATTGAAGAAGAAAGGTACACCTTACATACCAAATTCAGAAAGAGACTCGCCTTTCTCTACATCTGCAATTTATGAAATCCCTAATCACCTAATCGTATTTGATTAATCTGTCATATCTTATTGATTGTAATTGTTAATGGATACTCTAATTAATCTCGTCTACAAACTACATAAAGCATACACAACCCTAGGCGACTTCAGTGAAGAATCCTCTCTTCCTACTCTCTGGGACGCCTTGCCTACAATTGAAGGCATCGGTGGTCAGGTATAAATATGCAGATATTAATCGCCAATCATAATTTCTTTTCTTTTCAGCGTTCTTTCATCCGATCAATGACTTAATTCACTTAATCTTCTTGCAAGCATTTAGGTTCTCAATTTTAATTTATGGTGTTTGTGTGTCTTTGATCTTTATTTCATATTTCAACACGATGATCTGTAATTCTAACCCCTGATAATGGCTGTTCATATCTATTAACATAACTACATTTAACTTATTGATTTAGATGAAAGTGTAAAACTGTTTGTGTAAGCTGTTTTTATTCTTGCACATGTACTTCACAGTTCACTCTAATCACTTTCCATAAATTGTTTTTAGAGCTCTGGAAAATCATCTGTTCTGGAGAGTGTAGTTGGCAATGATTTTTTGCCTCGTGGTTCTGGTAATTGTTATGTCTTCAAAGTTTTCTGATTCAATTTGTTGGATATAAAATATGATTAACATCTATTTGCAGGAATTGTCACTCGGCGTCCTCTTGTTCTACAAATTCATTAGATTGAAGAAGGAAAAGAATATGCAGAGTTTGCTCACCTTCCACGAAAGTGGTTCACTGATTTCCACAAACATCAAGTCAAAAAACAGGAAGCATTAGTTTTACAGTTGAGAGAATGATATCTGTTCTAGTCAATAATATTCACAGTTAATGTTGTGTCTTTAGTGTTGACTGATCAACCATGTTTTTCTGGTCATGGAGTTGGTGATAAGTGTTGTGTAGATCAATCTTTAAGAATTGTTGTGGCCCATGCATATCAAAATGGCGATGATAGGTCGGATGGGGGATTGGAAACTTATATTTGATCGTGACTTTTTAATTGAATCTACATACTCCATGTTTGGTTTTGTTGTCAATTACCTTACTTTCCTATTTAAAACATTTAGCTTTTCCATGTCCCTAAATCCTAAATTCCTAATCGATTACTCAAGTCAAGTTCCCAAATGATGTCGACAAATTGATAGTTTTGTGTTTAATGATTAATGATTACTTTGATATGTATTATTCTTCTTCTTTACATAGTGTTGTATTATAAAGTATGAACTTACTTATTTATTAATTTTTATGTTATTAACTTGCTTTTTAGATTTAGGTTATAAACTTCTTTGTGTAAGCACTAAGCAATGTTGGTTAGCTTAGTTTTCTACATAAATATTCTTATTTTTGAACTCTATTGGATACACATTTTTGTATGTTAGAAAATGCTTGTGTTGATACCCATTAACCTCCTTAATAGTGATTGTTTTTGTGGTATTGAAAATATTGAAAATGGTGATTGTTTATGGTTCAGCTGGCGCAGGCAAAACTGCTCTCATTAGCAGGTTAGCCCAGGGGCATGGGAGTCAAGGTATGTTATTTTTGTCTATACTATTTGAATTTCTTAATTCTTTCACAACTTTAAATATTTCCTTTTATGAATATATCTGATGTTTTTCTTCTTTTAGTTCTTTCTATTCATATGGATGAACAAATTGATAGAAAAACACTAATTGGGAGTTATGTATATGCTGAGCAACCTGGTGAGTTTAGGTGGCAGCCTGGTTCCCTTACTCAGGTTAGTTACTTCATTTTTTTATACTTAATTAGTTATTTGTAGTGTAATTCTAATATGGATGTTTTTTTGGCTACTTATAGGCTATCATTAATGGACTTAGGGTTGTTTTTGAGGACATTGATAAAGCTCCTGCAGATATACAATCCATCTTCTTTTCATCATCATTTTACTTTCACAAAACCATTTATTTAATTCTCTCATTTTCATTTCATCCACTCACTAGGTGTCCAAATTGCAAGAAGGTACGAGCAAGGATCATCAGGCTCTCGCGTGTCCATCTGTAGTTTATGACACATTTGTTAAGAAACAGAAATCAAATCAAGAGCATTTCATATTCTTCATAAGGTATAGTATGCTACTACATTACTACACTTACCCCTTCCAAAAGAGGATGTGAATCTGGAAGCTCATATCTGCAAAATTGATATAAAAAACGCCAATTAGAATTCACAAACCACACAACTTATACAAATAACATCATCTTTTCACAATTACTTACACTTGGTGTTCTGTTCTTAGTTGGCTGACATTTTGAAGTTTAGGTACAGGGATTGCTGCAGCTTCTGAAGTTAAGGAAATTAGTGCTTTTGACAGGTCACTTTCTCCAAGTTCCACGTGTCTTTCCATGTAAGTCTTCAAATTCTGAGTAAACTCTTCCATTTTTAGTTTAATCATAGGAATTTCTTCACCATCTTCTTCACAAAAATCCTCCATATCAAGTTCTTGTTGCATCTGTTCTGGCTCTGGTGTTGTGGGAACCTCAATTATAGGCTCTGGTGACAAAGGCACCTCCACTATAGGCCTTGATGTTGATGGAGCTTCAATTATTGTCCCTGGTGTTGATGATTCTTCAACAACAAGGTTACAAATTTGGACTTCAATTACTGTTTTCTAGTCTTTGATTATATGGTTTGCTATTTCAGGTGGCCAATATGTGATTGTTTGATTGCTTTCCATTCCTCCGGATATCCTCTTAAAAAAGTTGAAGCTTATGTTGCACTAAGGAAGTATGTGTTTCTCTTACCTTCATACTAAGATTAGTATTCTCAGTTTGAAGGTGACATTTGTTTTCTTATACTAGTTTTTCATTAACATACATTTTTTATAGCTACCAACAATCAAACAAAAAAACATGGTTACTCATGTTACCTTTTAAATATTCTTTGTTTCAGACCTTTCCTTGTAAATGAATTGGGACCACAACACCTTCTTCATGACCGGAGGAAAGTATATAAGGTATAGCGTTTAAATTTTTTTAATAAATACATGTTTTGCTAATATCTATATCGTTAGTTCTAGTCTTCCCCAGTTACTAATGGTGATTCTCTCTCTCTCTCTCTCTCTCTCTCTCTCTCTCTCTTTTCTGTTTTCATTTTAAACATCATCAAGTGCCTAGAATTGTATGGAATTCCAGTTCCAAGATATGCATTAGTAAATAGGGACAAACCATATCAAGATTTGGAGTATTTTGTTGAGGAAGAAGATTTTGTTGAGGTTCATGGGCAGCGATTTTGGAAGCCTTTTGTAGAGAAGCCTGTTCATGGTATGCATATCTCACAATCCTTTTCATACACCTGCTCCAACTTTTCCCTGTTTGCTAGTAATGTAGTTATAAATTATAATTAAAACTTTGACTGTGGAGGAAAAGACATAAATGCCCTTTCCAAATGTAATCATTTTGTAATGTAATTCATAGCTGTGAATAAATAGAGAGTTTTAACTAATTAATTTTTTAATGTTTATATGCATGGTATTAGCTATTAAATATTAATGCATGAAAACAGTTGGCATACAAAGTTCTTTGGTCAAGCTTGCAAAGTCGTGGCTATTAAATATTAATGCATGAAAACAGTTGGCATACATTTTTTTCTAATAAATTATTAAGATAAAAAAAAAAGAAATTAAGCGATTGGACTTGCAACGGGACTATAACTGATTACAGTAAGACAAGGTTAGAAACTCATTTCTTGAATTTTATAAAATTGTAAATGTGGTGCAAGGGTAGTTCTAAATATTTGCATCTGGTTTCAGCGGTTACTCAAGGAAAATGAAAATGGTAGCAAATACTGGGCATATGGAGGTGACTTTGGAGATACACCAAATGAATTAAATTTCTGCTTAAATGGTTTCATATGGCCTGATCGGACTCCTCATCCTGCTCTAAATGGTGATTACTATAATTTTTTTGCTTAGTATGTAGGTTTTTGTTTAGTTATTTCCTACAAAAATGTTTCCATGATGAATCTTTTGGTAGAGACAATGTATAAGAATTACTTCATTGAGCTAATTATGATGCGATCCTTTGTTTATTTGTTTTCAGAGGTCAAGTATTGCTATCAACCAATTAAAATTTCGTTCACCAATGGTAATTAAGGTATCAATATCATCACTCTTACTTATTTGTCTATATCATTTCATGAAAATGTTTATGTTGCGTATTATATATTCATATGTCCAGTTGTGCTTTCTATATAGAAAATGTTAACCTTGGTCTTTGCATTTTTTGTTCATAGATCACAAACACCAATTTCTTTCAAACAACAGAAGATCTAGAGTTTAATTGGGTGATTGAAGGTGATGGATGTAAACTTGATTCTGGAACTCTCAGTCTACTAACATTAGAGTTTAATTGGGTGATTGAAGGTGATTTTGGTTCTTGAAACGAGACTCAAGATATAATATTTTGGTATGGCTAGAAGCTTTGGAGGAAACGAGACTCAAGCAAAAGTAAACACACAGAGAGTTGTTGGCACATAGTAAGCTAGATGATGCAATTGTATATAAATGAGTTCATTTTTTTATAACATTTACTCACTTTTACAATAATTATTTGTATTTGACATATTAGTGAAATGAATTATCTTTGTTATTTATGGTATTTTATTTTGTATTATGAGATTTTTAATGTATTATTTAATTTGAAATTTAGCAAATCTATAAATATTATTTTTTTTAAAACATTTAAAATTATGATACGCAAAAATGTGTGTCATCTTCATTTATGACATGGCCTTTCTTGACAGGGGCTTTCTTGATGCGCATTGCGTGTCATTAACACGCGCGTCGTAAGGTTACGACACGCGAAAGCGTGTCGTCTTTCTTTATGACAGTCCCTTCCTTGATACGCATTGCGTGTCGTAAAGGCGCGTCGTAATTGCGCGTCGTAAATGAGCGTCGTAAATGCGCATTGTCTATATACGACGCGCAAAAGCACGTCGTCTCTCTTTACGACAGGGCCTTCCTTGACGCGCATTTGCGCGTCGTCTGAGCCTTTTACGACGCGCAATGAGCGTCGTAAAAGGATGTTTTTCTAGTAGTGAATGTAGAGAGGATCGTCAAAGTTAGTTTGATAATTATTTCCACTTCCTCCAGGAGGATCAGTAGGACCAGCCATAGACACAGATTAAGATACACAATTAACAAGCAAGATTCACAACACAAATAAAGAAATCAATAAAGAAAACAAACAATTGTATTGATTTAGTGTCCAAATGGTCACCACGTTATGTTGGGGCCCAAGACAACCAATACAAAGTCGAGAAAACCACAAGAAATAAGCAAGAAAATGCAAGTAATAACTGGTGTATGCAAGAAACCAGGATCTCCCACAACTACAGCTAAAAAGAAAGAAAAAGCAACAAGAAATCATCACAACAGTCCAATAGACACTTTTGAAGTGCAGAATCGAACACTTGCCTATCCTAGGGTTCATTCCCTGTAGAGTTGTTTCAGATTCGAAACCATTCTCACAAGGAGTTATTTCATATTCGAAATTCGTTCCCTAACAAAGTTACTTAAACCCTAGATCGAGATTGAGCAAGGAGAAGAGGAACACAGAGGTTGAAACAACTTCACGTGGAAGACACCAACCAGACACAGATCCTTCATGATCAACAAGATTCACCAGCAAATCTACAAGGGAAACCAAAAAAAACTTCGCGGTAACGGAGAATTTTCAAACAAATCAGATCTAAAAATGAATGATCTGACGATCACACAATGAAACCCTAGATTCGACACACTAGGTTTCAAACAAGCAACCACTCTGAAAGCCGCCATCTGGGCTGCTAAGTATATGGAGACCCAAATAAGAGAAAAGAGTCTGGAGAAAGCTGAAGTTGGCGAGAAAAGGAAGCATGAGGGATCTGCAAAGTCCAATAAAGAAAGAAAATTCTCAAAGTGTGAAGGAGGAGGAGGGGTGAAGCTAAGTGATGCGAGAAGTGTAAAAAGAAACACTTCGGGAAATGTAGCAAAGAAGTGACTTGCTACAAATGTGGAAAAACTGGGCATTATGACAGCAAGTGTGCATCCAAAAAGAGGGTGTGTTACAGATAACAAAGAAGGGCATGTTTCCAAAGACTACCCGAAGAAAAACGAGGCAGCGATGCCAGATACACCACCAAGGCCAAGGGCATTCCACATGATCCTCGATGAAGCAGAAAACAACACGAGGAATCGAGGATGAGGAATTCATACCCGAACATCGAGTTACGAAGTAGCCAAGAGAATAGTTCATATGACGTAGCCTATTAGAGGCATAGTTTAGGGTGAACTTGAACACCTATGTAATCGTTTCAAGAAATAATATCAAGCTTAGTTATTTTATCCTTTGTGTTAAATGATTATGTGAAATATGTGCATGGTGACTTGGAAAACTGCGAGACAATACTTGGGACGAGTATGAGTAGGTGTGAATGGTAGTAGAGGCCTATACTACCGGAAGCACAGGACTCACACTTGGATCAGGGAAAGTCACAAAGTTACCAAGAAGCTAGTAATTGATTTCGTTTTATTCGAGTATGTCGTTACCATCGTTTCGGTAATGACTAAGAAGATGATTGTTATTCCAACCCTAGTGGTCATATCAAATTGAGTCCGACTACGATGAGTATGTTACGTGGTTCAGAGAACCAAGTTCGATGTAACATCTGACTTAAGCCATAGGATTGAAGTGAAAGACAATCAAAGCAATCAGTAGAGGTATCGCGATAGTTGCTTGTAGCTAGGAATGCTACCTTTTAAGATGTGATTAGAACATGAAGAAATTTATAGTCTGTTCTGGAAGACTCTAAGAGACATGAGTCTAAGCGTGGGAACATACGATGATGGGTCATTAGAATATGACACATCGGCCCATTGTAGTAATAAAGTAACTTATCTTAAGTTTGTTAAGAATAAGAAGCAGTCTCCAGTAAGGATCAAGATTTTGACTTGAAGGTCATAATTTGGAGTCTAACGTGAGATAGGGAGCAAGTGCAAGATCGAGCACCGCCTGCAGTCAGGAAGTCTTAGAGTTAGATACTCGCTCGAAGAAACATCAAAGTTACGATTATTACTTAGGATGAAGACATAACGTATGGAATCATTATGCAAGCCCTGTTTCGTTGATGATTCCGAGACGTAATCATCCTAAGGGGGAGATAATTGTAACGCCCGCAGATCCGAGCTAGTCAATTTAGAGACAATGAGCGTCAAAATTAAAGTTTGAGATAAGCCCTATATCTTTACATAAAGTTTTAGTGGTCGGAACAAGGATTTCGGGGATATAAAGAACGCCGAAATCCGAGTTATAACGAAGAGGTTACGACCCGTCGAAGTTTCGCGACGGAACCGACACAATACCGGGAAGAGTAAATAGTGAATTTACGATAGAGCGACTTTTAGCCTTATCGAGCTAAATGAAAGTCGTAGAATACGTTAAACCGAGAGCGTCCATAAAAAGAACGCCCAAATCTGACTTCGTATGAGGAAGTTATGATTTTTCGAAGTTTCGGTTTAGCGGTATACAACCCGAAGTTCGAATATTAGATTGAGTAGTTTTTAGCCGACACAACCTAAACGAGAATCAAATATCTCGTTAAAAGTAGCGTAACGATAAAAAAGATAGAAGAAAACGGACGTCGGATGAAGAAGTTATGAGATTTTAACGGACCAATCCTATCACGACCTGTTAATAATATTACTTTTAAAATAAAGTCAAAATTAGCAGACGAAATCTAAACGAAAGTTGTAGAGTGCGTTCCCGCCTACACGTGGATATAAAAAACGTCAAAAACGGCGCTCGTACGCAAAAGTTACGAATTTTTAAAGATTGCACTTGAATTTGCGAAGCTGGTGATAGAAGTGCTGACGTGGCGCATTTCCAGCAGTCGATTGCTAATCGTAGATAGCCTTCGGATAAAGACACGTCGTCTTCGCTACACCTCGCGTCCGAGGCCAAGTACGCCCAACGTACTTCGGTTCTTATCTGATTCTGTAACATCCCAAAAGTCAAGGCCAAAAATTTCATTTTTAAATAAGTTATTATATAAAACCATCAGTATAAAAACATTCATATTAATATCTCATGTGATAACCAAAGTGTCAATATCAAAACATATTATCATAAAACCATATCAGAGTGTAATCCCAAAGATCTCATGTGCGGAAAACATAGTGTGATGCGCTGCGATCAAGCCGGCTCCTTTCCTTTGAAAACGAGTACCTGAAACCAAAACTGTAAACCGTAAGCACAAACTTTAGTGAGTTCCCCTATCATACCACATACCATACGATCATATAACATACATATACTGTCAGGCATATCTGGGTGCCCGACCTACCCCTTCGGTCCTCTCGACCGGATATTGCCTAACATATCTAGGTGCTAGCCTCCCTTTCGGTCCTCTCAACCGGATACTGCCTAGAAGGCCTGGGTGCTGGGCTCCCCTTCGGTCCTCTCGACCGGATACGGCCTAGCATATATGGGTGCTGGCCTACCCCTTCGGTCTGTCGACCGGTAAGTGGGGACTATTTCACCCCTACTACTACCACATAATATCATATCACATATATCATAATCTGTCTAGCATAGTTGGGTACTAATCTACCCCTTCAGCCCTATCCACCGGTAACTGGGGACTATTTCACCCCTACTACCACTACCACATAACATCATATCATGCTAGCACATAAACATAACAGGTAGTAGCAAACATAGACAATTATCACAAAGACAATCATCTAACAACAACTCCTACTGGTGGGACGGCATTGTGGCTGTAGACCCACCGCTACTGGAAGGTAACTTACCTCACACTGCTGAAGTCCCGTAGACACAATCTCACACTTGTTGAAGTCCCGCAGACTCAACCCCAGCTGTTGGATGACAGATTCCCGAACTGCCAACACCAAAACAACACCCAATTAATAATTGGGTCCCAACAAATAACCATAATACATACTTGGATAATTACTTCATCACCCCAGGCTTGGCTTATATAAGCCCAAGGCCCAAAGCCAACTAGAAATCAAAGCCCAGCATATGGCCCAATTTTCCAAATTGGGCCCATGCCTATATGTGGTCTTATTCTAAGGCCCAACATTATACAATCATTAAGGCCCAACTATGGCCCATCTATGGCCTAATTTTCCAAATTGGGCCCAACCCCTTACATGAGACTTACCCTAGGCCCATTAAATTATTTTAGTCCATATAATTATCCTTGGATGGCCCATTAATAATCCAACCATCAAGGGCCAATAAAGAGGCCCAATAATAAACTCAGGTGAAATTAGGGTTTCCCATAAAATGATGATTAGGGTTAAGTTTCCTACTTAACCCATTAATGACTTAATCCTATAAGGACTTAATCCATTAAGTCCAATAATGCTTAGATTAATCCTTGCCAATGATTATTATTTAATTTCTCAAGTTATTAAATAATTCCCGATTAATTTCCCAAATTAAGGTTTTACTGGCATTAGGGTTTTCCAATCCAAATATTAGCCCATTTATCAATCTGTTGGGCTTTTGGGTTAATTAGGGCTTTATTGGGTCAATTAGGGTCCATTAGACCTATTAGGGTTTCCTTAAGCCCATTAGGGTTTTAGCCTCTTGTCCAAACATCCCCAAACTAGCAATCCCAACACAATTAAGCACACCGCCACCCGACACGGTGGCCGGTGGCGGCAGGAGGCGGCAGCCACCACCTAACGGTGGTGGTGATGGATTTTCTTCACTACTCAGATTTGTTACAATTAAAATACCCAACCAATTAACACACGCACACCCTAGTCTAATTAAAAAACATATACACATAAAAGTACACCCACCTGCGGTGGTACACGGCGGCATGAGGCGGCAGCCACCACCTCACGGTGGTGGCAGCGGTTCCTATGGCTTCCAACACGCAGCAACACGACACACACCCATGAATACGTCCACAGCCACCTCCCACGGTGGCTGGTGGTGGCGGAATGAAACAAGAACGGTAGTCAATGCTATTCCGGCGGCACCCTTGTCCTCGTCGGAGGCAGCAGCGTCCAGCAACATCGTTGGCGACACAGCCACATGGCGGCGATTGAAGCGAGTGGAACGATCGCTTGAGTACACAAATGGCGATGGTATCTCGAACGGAAGCGAGAGGGCAGCAGAGGAGATGCAACAATGGTGACTGGAGAAGGCATGAGGTCGGCGAAGCAACGACGACCGGCGGCTTGGGCGCAGTACTAGGGAAACGGCGTTGAGATGGCGGAAAGGAGGTGGTGGCTACGATTGTGGAGCGATCTAGCAAGCACACGGTGGCAGCAACCCACCTATCTTCGTTTCCTGGTAGCCCTCATGGTCGTCAGCAGCAAGAGCTTCAGTAAGGTGTTGCGACTTCGACGACAACGAGCAGCGGCATCGGAGATGAAGAAATGGGTGGTTCGACGGCTGGAAGAGGGAGGCATAAGGGTGGAGGCTGTAAGAGTGTTTAGGGTTAGGGTTTAGTGAGGGTAATGCAACAGTTAAATACCGTGTCTCATCAAACTTCCCTTCATAATGGCAGGAATGGCCCCTCTCCATAACATTTCCTTTCAAAATGAATCCAATAATTACCATTTAAACCCTTAGCATTAAAATTCTTTACAACTTAGGTACAAGATTTACCAAACAGCCCCCAAAACCTTAATTATGACATATTCAGCTCCTTTCACCTCATTTCCTTTAAATTAAATCCAAATAATTACCACGGAGCCACTGCCCTCATAAATATTTATAAAATGAGTCCCTAACTCACACTTTTAACCCCGATTTCCAAAAATATGGCAATTAACTCCTCGAACCTAACACCCTGCATATATAATTATTTATTTTAGGCCACCATTTGTTCATTAATTTATTTATTTATCTTAATAAATAAACGGGTGTTACAACTCTCCCCCACTTAAATTAGATTTCGTCCTCGAAATCAATTCTTACCCTTCCTTACTCGCTCAACCCCTCTAGTATCATGGTCACCATTCTGGGCACACCCTAGTCCTACAGGGGTAGCTGTGACCATATCTTCGCAAAGCCCTAATATCCTCATATGAATGAATTCCTCGTAACAGGATCACATCTATTTCGTTTGAATCTACTATCTCGAGGTGGTCTGATTCCCTGACAGACCACTCATACTGAATCATTATCGATGAGTCCAGTCTGTTTATCCCTCAAATGTCTACTCAACTTCTGATAGTTCAAGGTTCCCATTATAAAACAGGTTCACAGACCTTATTATCCCCGCAGATCACTCAGTATAACCGAAGCAATCTAATATTTCGTCCGTATTTGCAACCCAAAACACAAATACTAATACTGCCCAAACACTGTCATTGCCCAAGCACTGAACTGCCTGAGGCAGTATACACAGCTACATAGCTGCTTACCAAAAGCTACCGAGACCTCCTAGGTCTCAATTCGCTTTCCAATCCTCTGAAATACTGGGTTTCCACCCGGCTACGGAGCCAAAGGACTCCCTACTTAGTCGCCTCACACGACTTCTAAACGATCCTTGTCTGGAACTAGTTGCCACTAGTTATCATGCTAGTGTGACTCTACTACTTTCTGATCTAACCGATCGGGTCCATGCGTCGAATCTTGTCATCATCAAATCCAAGACTAAAAGTGATTGCTACCTGACCAATGGTAGCCTTATCTCACACGTCCTGAAGCAGTCCATTGCTTCGCTGATCTCATAACTGTAGTGACGTCCCTATAGTCTCATTACTGGCTCAACCAGATCTAATCTATTTGGGTAAATCCGAAATCCAATCCGTGGATTTCCATATCCTCACTGTTGCACCTGAACTGGTGGGTACTTCTATTCCTTCCGCGTTCCAACAACATCCTCATGCCATCTACCAACCTAGTGAATGCTACGGCTACACCCGCATACTTACAACACTCTATCACTATCTAGTTGCTAGTGAATGCTACGGCTACACCCGCAGACTTACAACACTCTAACATTAACTGCCAACCTGGTGAATGCTACGGCTAGACCCGCAGACTTACAACACCCTAACACTATCTTCCAACCTGGTGAATGCTACGGCTACACCCGCAGACTTACAACACCCCTCACACTATCTGCTGCTAGTGAATGTTACGGCTACTCCCGTAGTCTTACAACACTTTCCAAACCGGGTCGAACACGCACTCGACCTAACCCTCAACTGAACTTGAGTCCTAACCGGAACTCTAACCTGGTTCCCGAAACCTACTATCACGTGACCCCATTGTATCAATATCGTACCCATGCCGTGATCAAAGAGTCACGGTAAACCACGAAATCGTCTACATCCTCTGGCAGGGTGAGAATCGGTGCCTCGCACAACCGCTGTCTGAGAGTCTCGAAGGCTGCCTGCTGCTCACGCCCCCAACAAAAGGTCACCGACTTCTTGGTCAGTCTGGTTAAAGGAACCTCAATCTCGGAGAAGTCCCGTATAAATCTTCGGTAATAACCCGCTAAACCCAGGGAATTCCAAATCTCAGATGGAGACCTCGGAATCTCCCACTGCATCACGACCTCTATCTTGGCCGAATCAACTAGAATACCCTTATGGTTGACAAGTTGGCCAAGAGATTGCACCTTGCGCAACCAGAACTCACAGTTAGAGAACTTTATTAAAAGTCTCTCCCCCACTTAGACTCGACTTCACATTACATGAGAATTGAAGAATTTCCAATCCTCCTCACTTTCTAATATCCCACTGATGACAACCTGTGCCTGCCAATGCTAGCTGTTAATCGCCGATTAAACCTTGAGATCTCCCATCCTCGGAAATCTCGCTGAGTACTCTTGGAATCTGATCCAGTCTGACACCTCCGTCCATCTAACATGCTGTCAATTTAAGACCTTAATCTTCACTCTAGCTGACGAATCCTCGTCCCTACTCTCAATTTTGCAGTACCACTGAACTCCAACCGAACACAGCCCATGCAAAAACACAATTCTATTGAACATCCAATGACCAACCACTTATGCATCTAACACTCGCGACTGACACTACCCTCTTCCTGTCACCAGTTTTGTCCTAGCAACGGTAGTGCCTTGAACTCCAAATTTCATCCATAACCAAATTACCGACCATGCCTGAACAATGATAGAGCCCCTGAACGCCGACTTCACTGGAGAGCTATAACTCTACTCCTGACCGAGTATCCTCTAACTAATTCTTCTTCACAGATCCCGACAAAGATCCGGAATAATAACGGTACACGCGAAATGCATTCCACAAGATGCGTCCCTCTGTGGGTTCATCAAGGACCTTTCGGCATGCAGGATGGCATATATGATCCTTGATAACCCAAACACTACCAAAAACCGACTCGAGATCCGACTTATCCAAACTCACTCGCAATCCCAAAGTGATACGTATTCCCAATATCCATCTAATAAGATGACATACCCGCAACATATGGAGGATTACTGATCCCCTTCTGCTAACATGACCAATCCTGCTACCCTGTAGCAGCCTGAACCCTTGGAGTGACAAACTCCCTCGTGTACTTTCTCGTACGCGCTGCACCGACTCAGGCCCTGCTGGCCTTTCACCCGATGATCAGAAGTCATGGGTCTCTTCCCGGGACCCTCTACTATACGCACCTGGTGTTGTGAACGATGTGTTCACCTGATGTACTCTAAACCTTGGCAATCATGCAGACTTGATGCGTAAACCCTGGTAACTATGCAGACTTAGTGCCTAAACCTTGGCGATCATGCAGACTTGATGCCTAAACCCTAGTGACCATGCAGACTTGGTGCCTAAACCTTAGCAACTATGTAGACTTAGTGCTTGTTGTGTAAACCGTGGCAACGATGGACTTCGTGCCAATTCCTTAGGATGATCCTTAGGAATAACTGAACGAGGAATAGTTGATTCTTAGGGTAGATCATTAAGAGTAAAGAAGATAATTGGGATGGGTAATTGGGTTGATTGTTTGATGTTTAAACATAATAATTATTATTGTGGGTTGAAACCCCTATGTACTCACCAAGTTTCCCAACCTAACCCACTCAGTTTATTTATATCACAAGTGTTGATATGAAGTCACATTACACTGAGAGGTTAAGGAGATATAAATCACTAGTGATAATGAATGTAAGTTTTGTTTATGCTTATGTTTCTGTATTGACAATGACTTCCCAAATGTTTTAAAATGAATAAAAATACTTTTCTTCGGAAATGCTTTGATAACATATTTATCATGTTTTACTAGGAACAAATTCCGCAACATTTTTATTAAAAGAGGTACTCTGATTTTTATAAAGTATAAACAAAATCGGTCTTTTCTGGCCGTGAAAATGGGGATGTCACAATAGGATTCTGATTCCTACCCATCTTCTCCAACCTCTCCTTCACAACTATCCTCCTTACAGAAAGTCTCCAATAAATATGTTATGCATTTTCGGAATCCATTTGCACCATCTGTTAATACCTATCCTCTGTTGAGTTTTTTTTATTCAATTTTTTTTCTGAGCCAACTCATCGAAAAACTCACTTTAGGACCATTTGTATTTATTATGAATATGTGTGTGTTATTTAGATTGGTTTAGAATATATTGGTTCGATTTTGTTTGAATTTGGTCCAAATTGATTCGATTTAGACTGAACTAAATTGCGGTTTTATTGACAAAATTTAATAAAATTGATGTAACTGGGTTACCCGCTCTAACCAGTTCTACCGGTCCCCGCACTAGTTCCAAAAATTTAAGAACTGTCTAGACCGGTTTCTGGTTCTGACTTTTTAGGAACCGCCGGTCCCGGTTCTCGTCAAATGAGGTGGGTATCCGCCTATGTTCATCCCTAAATGAGAGAATGAAACCTGATGGAGCTCAGAAACACAATAAATACCCGGGTCTAAGCAAGACCCACGAAGCTCCATGGAGCGACCCGAGACCCGTACATAAACCCGAAACTTGTAGAATGCCAGAATCTACACAACACGCCCACAAGAACAACAAATAGCAATAACAACCAAAAAATTAAATTAATGTTTACGTTTCATAGAAATATGTAATATTTCATCAAGTTTTAAGAAGACAACAACTTAAAATTTAAAAAGAACCCAAAATGGGCAACAAACCATGTGGATGAATCGGAAGTTTTAATTAATCCTTATTGTTGTATGAGAAGTTAGAACGTTCAAGTTATGATGATTAATTTCTATATAGCTAAAACATGATATAACATTTATAATTTGCAGAATGTCTTAGCAATGATTATAAAGAATTTTCAATAACCACAATTTTCTCTCGTAAGAAAAGATTATCTATATTATTTTTTTGGAGTTTATATATGGTCAGTTGGTCACCTGTACTATAGACTTATTAGGCCATCGCGTATAGCGATCACGAAGCCGTTTGTGGTCTACGTAGCCACGAAAAAAAAAATTGTGCACATCATTCCGGTAATTCATGGTCGGGTATGGTCGTGCTGATTCGTGTTGCCAACGACGAAGCCAAACGACTAATGATGTATCCAATTTATTTCTTGACCGTTCAACGGTAAATTTTTTTAAACTTTTTTTTAAAAAAAAAATCTAAAAACACTACTTATATATAAACACATCAATTAAAAAACTTATACACTCAAACCATTCTCTTTCACACATTTTCTTTCTACCTTTATTTACCTTCAAAAACCATGTCTCCCAAAATGCAGAGTTTGTTGGAAAAGGAAGAAAAGAAGTTAGTACTGACATGAGTGACGGTTACGGAAGAGCCATATAGTTGAACTTTAATGGGTTGTCGCAATCGTAATCTAGATGCAATATGTTGTAAGTTTCGCGAGTTCAACGGATTTTATAACCATGTTATAAGCAACACACACAAAGACAATCTGGTTGCTGTGATCATGCATTAGTATAAAGAAATAAACCACGGACTATTTAAACACCTCAAAGTTTGACAAAAATTTAAAGAGACTCCGTGGTGGAATAATTAAAAAAAATAGGGTTTCGAAACTAGTTTAAGTTGTTTTTGTGCTTGCATTTTAATGTTTATTCTATTTTATTTTAGTTGTTTTTTTTTTAAAATTATGTAATGTTTTTTTAAAATTTTGTAAGGTTTTTTAATTGAATAAAAACTAGTTTAAAAAAATATGTTTATATTGTATTTGAATTTTCTATGTATTTATGAATTAAATTTAATTTAAAAAAAATAAGGTGATATTGTGTGGTCATGGTATGTATCCCATAGGTTTAGTAGTAGTTAGTAGTAATCATGTGGCGTCCACCATTATACTAGTTAATGATGAGTATAACGGATGGTTTTACAAGAATAATTTATTTTTTTTTTCAAAATAACATTATTTAGAAAATTGAAAACAACTGATATACAAATAATTCTGTTACAAGAATAATCTATTTTTTTTTTCAAAATAACATTGTTTAGAAAATTGAAAACAACTAAATCATTTTAGGCCACTTTAAATCCCTGTTTCATTCTAGCTTGGTTTTTTTGTTTTATCCATGTGGCCGGTAAAAAAAATAATAAGAGGCAACAAAAATTCTAAGGAAATACTGTAGTTTGAAGTTATAGCATCTAAATCTTTTTTAACAACAAACATTATATTTTCACATTCCAAATTATTTTACTAGAATTTAGATAAACGTTACTTAATTTTTTAAGATATTTATGACCATCTACTATTCTCCAAACCAACCTTATAAATTATCTTAACATGGAGATGACTATTTTGACCTCTACCCACATGATAGCAAACATCATCTACAAGATTGAGAAGCTTGTTGTTCTTATAAGTAAAGGACCACCGGCAATGATTTTACAATGTTGATGATGGTAGATTGGTAGATATGATTATTTCCTTTGGGTGCACTAGGGTTCTTCATAAAATTATTATATTTGAAGTGTATGCTTTACGGCTTTGACTATTTCTACTAGGGAGATTTATCATTAATGTCAAATTTTCATCACAAGAGTGTTTATATGGTATTTAGAAAAAAAAAAAGATGGGTAGGATTTGGGGATATTGTAAATACATTTGGATTGACACATAAATTACAAAATTGGTGTGAGTATGTTGACTAAATGGATATGACAAACACAAGAAAAGACAATTCTGATTTTGAAAAGACCTACATTTGATAAAGTTACGAAAATCACAATTATGCCACACTCCACATAAACATCACGTCGGGCTATACTCTATGATGTGGATCCGCAGCATTGCACAAACATTATTACATTCACATTTAGGGATATATAATAACCACTGCATAAACACTATTACATTCACATTTAGGGATACGTAATAGGGATACATATTGAAATTGCCTTATTTAAAAGTATATTTTTACTTCCTTTTGTTATTATAAGATTTTATTACGGTTTTAATTATTCATATTTTATGTACTGCATCATTTTATCATTCTCATGATACAAAATTGCAAATTTTGTCTATATGGTTTGTCAAAAGTTTGGACATTGGTCCAAATTGTACTGGAGGTGCATCATTGGTCCAAAACATTTATTTTGTTGTAAATTTGGACCAAAATGATTTAAAAATATCTAAAATGATGGATTTCCCTTATTATTTTATTTTTCTATTTATTTTCATTTTTGAAGGGTCATGTAAATGGTTTGGGCTAGGCTTAGCATGTGATTTGTTTTGGTTTTATGTCTGTAATTGCAATTTATGTAGTTTGTGTTTTGTGTTGTTTATGACCGTCAACACGTTTACGGCCGTAAACGTTCTGCAGATCAACCCTTAGATCAGGCAAAGCGCGAAGCTGGAGAACCTAATTTTATTTTTAAACCTGATGTTTCTGTCATGAATAATTTTGATTGTGTTTCTGATGTTAAGACTGAAAATGTTTCTTGTGCTGGCTCATCGTCTGATACTGCTGAATTTAATTTTTTCGATATGTTTGATGAATTGTTTGGTAATTCTGATGCTTGTGAATCTCATGAGGAATCATCAACTCCACAAGTCAAATCGAATGAGGCACCCTCACTTAATTCTCAATCTAATTCTCATGCATGTTCTTCTGAGAAGAGTAAGAGTGTCTGTAAAGAAAATAAATCTGAAAAATGCAATACAAGTTCAAATAATAAACAGATTTGTTTTAATTGTGGTGTTGGTGGTCACATAGGTAGGAATTGTCAAAATAGGATCTTTGTAAGCTATCTGTCACCAAGAGGGGAGAATGAGTCTCGAGGAAGGTCTTTAATTAGAAAATCCTCAAGAACTCGTTCTCGTAATAATGATCAGAAAGATAATAAAAACAGAAAAAGGGCTGGTTTTCAAACTAATAAAAAGGTTTTTACTAACAAAACTCAATACAGTTTGCCAAAACCGAACAAGGTTCAGCCAAGGTCGGTTTCGTCAAAAAGCAATTCTAGATCTTCTACTAATTTTGGTAGAACATCCAGAAGGTCTGTGCAAACTCCTGAGAAATCTATTTCAAAACCACCAGAAAAAGTTGTAAAACCTAAACTTCAATGGAAGCCCAAATCACTTTCTAATTCATTGTTACCGCCCTCTGAAGTGATTAGAAATGAAGATCCTAATTTGCAAATTTTAAAATCTAAATCAGAAAAAGTGAAAAGGAAACCCAGGACAGTGATGACCTGGGTTCCTAAATCTAAATGATTCCGCTCATTTTGCAGGGACAGTTGCGGAGGAATGTCGTTCGTCCTTGGTACGTCGACAGCGGCTGCTCCCGGCATATGACTGGAGACATCTCCCAACTGAGCGAAATTCAATCTTTTAATGGGGGTTATGTTTCCTTTGCGGGCAGAGATGGTGGAAAGATCACACAGCACGGAACTGTTACGAATGGAGTGTTGAGCTTCGAAAATGTCAACTATGCTCCCGAGTTAAAGCATAGCTTGTTGAGCGTTTCTCAGATATGTGACAAAGGCTACTCAACTCATTTTACTGATAAAGAGTGTATGATTCTCAAGCCTAGAATTTTCATCCCAGAAGAGTGGATTCTAGTCAAATCTAAACGGGATGGGAATGCTTATATCATCGATATGAACAACAATCTCCCTGAACAAGTTACTTGTCTTTTCTCAAAGGTCTCCGAACACAATGCAATGCTGTGGCATCGAAGACTAGGTCATGCTAACGTGAAAAACCTGAATTGTCTTGCAAAAAATGAGATGGTCTGAGGCCTTCCTGTCAGAGACTTTATCACATTTGAAAAGTGTGTTTCCTGTGCTCAAGGCAAACATCATCGGAAACCACACCTGCCCAAGCAAGTCAATTCCATAAGTCAAGTGCTCCAATTGTTACACATGGACTTATTTGGACCGGTCAACGTCCTGAGCATTAACCGAAGCTCATTCTGTCTCGTTGTGATCGATGATTTCTCTTGATTTACGTGGGTCTTCTTCTTATCCAACAAAACAGGGGTTGCTGATCTAATAAAGAAGTTCGTGGTGATGATTGAGAAGCAGAATAACAATCAAGTGAAGGCGCTTCGCACTGACAATGACACTAAATTTAAGAATTCGATTCTTGACCATTTTTGCGCAGAAAAGGGGATAGTGTGTCAATATAGCTCTGCTCACATGCCTCAACAAAACGGTGTTGCTGAAAGGAGAAATAGAACGTTGAAACCTGTTTTCTTTTGGGCCGAGGCGATTAACACTGCTTGCTACGTGCAGAATCGTGTTCTAATCAACAAAGCACAGATGAAGACTCCGTATGAAATTCTTTATGGACACAAGACTTCTGTTAGCCATTTCCGTGTATTTGGCTGTCCTTGCACCCTTCTTCACTTAGATTCCAACCCTAAATTTAATGCCAAAGCTGATGACTGTTATTTTGTGGGGTATGCCACGCGCACTGCGTATAGAGTTTACAACAAGAGGACGAAGCAGATCGTTAAATCCTATGACGTGCACTGGTTGGAGGAGAATGAAACAGATGCTAGAGTGGGTCCCGACTGGCTATTTGATTACACATCGCTATTCAAATCATTTAATGTGTCTTCAGATAGTTCAAGTGGATCCTCCTCTGGTTCGAAGATTGTGTACGAAGACGAAGACGAAGAAGTTGTCTACAGACCCCCATCGGTTGAGGGGGAGTTCTCTGCTTCTCATGATGAAGAGTCCTCTGCTACACCTGAAGAGGAGTCATCTGATCAACCTTCCAGTCCAAAGTCTAAAGTTCAAGATGGAACTCCTGATACTGATGTTACACCTCTTACCCCTATTGAAAGAGAGTTCATGTCTAGAGATACTTCCGCTGCCATTTCTACTTTTATGGAACTACTTTTTCCTGAAGAAATTGCGAATGAGTTTGTAGCAGAGTCATCAAATAGGACTCAATCAGCAAATGATGGAGGATTCAACATTCACACTCTTCCTGTTTCTCTTAATGATATCAGCCAAGACATACCCTCCAGAATCCAACGCGATCACCCTATCGAAAATGTCATTGGCCAGCTGGGAGATGGAGTTAAAACCAGAAGTCGGAGTGGAGATGTTAATGCATGTCTCTACTCTTGCTTTATATCTCAAATAGAGCCGAAGAACGTTGACATGGCTCTGAATGATCCCAGCTGGGTGGATGCGATGCATGAGTAGCTTAATCAGTTTGAAAAGCTCGGGGTTTGGAAGCTGGTTGATTTACCAAAGGGCAAAAGGGATCTTGACACGCGTTGGGTCTATCGAAATAAACAAGATGATTCGGGAGTGATTGTCAGAAATAAAGCAAGCTTAGTGGTTCGTGGGTTTCGACAGATTGAGGGTCTTGACTATACTGAGGTATTTGCTCCTGTGGCTCGTTTGGAGGCTATTCGCATCTTTCTCGCATATGCTTCTTACATAAATTTCACGGTTTACCAAATGGATGTCAAGACTGCCTTCTTGTATGGCAAGGTGAAGGAAGAAATTTATGTCGATCAACTCCCTGGGTTTGTTGACTCAAAATTCCCTAATCGTGTCTACAAACAAAGCTCTGTATGGGTTACATCAAGCTCCTCGAGCATGGTATGCAACTCTCACAAAGCATTTGCTCGAGCATAGATACTCTCGCGGCACCATTGATCAAACTTTGTTCATCAAGCATGTTGGTAATGATCAAATACTCGTTCAGATCTATGTTGACAACATTATCTTCGGGTCAACGTGTCCACAGCTTTGCAAGGAGTTTGAAGGCGTAATGAAGAAAAGGTTTGACATGAGTTCTCTTGGGAAGATGACCATGTTTCTGGGGCTTCAGGTCAAACAATCTTCTACCAGAATCCTTATTCATCAAGCAAAGTATGTGGATGATATACTGGAGAAGTTCGGGTTCAGATATGCAAAAACTGCTCTTACACCCACGGCGGAGAGACCTCTTTTGGATCCTGATCTTGAAGGCGAATCCATAGATCAGACGTATTATCGATCGATGGTCGGTTCGCTCATGTATTTGACTGCCAGTCGTCCAGACATCATGTTTGCTGTCTGTCAACGCGCACGCTTCCAGGCCAATCCTAAACTTTCTCATCTTATTGCTGTTAAACGGATTTTTCGGTATCTCAAAGCTTGCCCAAAACTGGGCCTTTGGTATCCGAAAAATCCAGAATTTAACCTTTATGCTTTTGCAGACAGCAACTATGGCGGGTGTGAGCTTGATAGAAAATCGATGTTAGGAGGATGCCAATTTCTTGGAGATAGATTGGTCTCATGGCAGTGCAAGAAGCAGCATACGGTCTCAACCTCAACAGTAAAAGCGAAATATGTCGCTGCGTCTTCCTGTTGCTCTCAAGTTATATGCATCCAACATCAGCTGTTGGACTACGGTTTGAACTTTCTAGAAACCCCAATTCTCTGTGATAATGAGGCTGCTATTCAAATTGCTAAAAATCCAGTCCAACATTCCAAAACCAAGCACATTGACATCAAAATTCATTTTATCCGAGATTGTTATGAGCGTTCGCTCATCCGGCTAGAACATGTTCACATTGATAATAATGTGGCGGACTTGTTCACAAAGCCTTTTAATAAAGCTCGATTCGATGTGCTTGTGGGATTATTAAAAATGATTCGTTTTGAGGATTAATTTTATAGATTTTTCTTAGTTTAAATTTGCTCATTTTAAGTCATTTCATTCTTTCCCATTCACAAATTTAGGGGGAGAAATAAACAAAAAATCCAAAAACAAAGAAAAATAAACAAAAATCCAAAAACATCAAAAATTCAGAAAATTAATATATATATATATATATATATATATATATATATATATATATATATATATATTGTCGCTAATAGTTTTGTTTGCTATTGAAGGACTGGGAAGTGATATTATCAAGTGATAACAGGAACCTGAGTCTGCGTAACGTACCCAAAGTTGAAGGGTCTATGCTCTGACTTGATGCGTCGGTAGGCACGAAAGATTCTAAATGGACTTGACTAGGCAGAGTTGAACTTAGGAAATTTATAGACTTGACAAACTTTGACCTAGTTAGATCCGTTCAGCTTGACAATACGACGCTCGGATAGGTTGAGCAGGGAGATATATATGGGAATCTACTCGTCACATTAATTGAACCCGTACTTGGAACCGTGGTTTAGCTTTTCCTCGATGTGCGGATTTTGTCCTTAATTCTGGTTGGATGGGGCGACTGCTAAATTCCGATAAATTAGGTTTGTAGAAAATCGTTTTCTTTCTTTCTATCTGTTAGTCATATGTTGTCTCCTTTGCGTAACTTCAAATCCGACCTGGTACACAACATATGCAACTCTATTTCTCTGCAAGTTATATATATGAAATTTCTCTTATCTGTTAGCCATATGTTGTCTCCTTTGCGTGACTTCTAATCCGACCTGGTACACAGCATATGCAACCTTCTTCTTCTCAACCCCTCTGAAGTAATAAGTAATAGAATTCTGAATCTATCCTCTCTCCGAATGGTTGTCTGCTCACCCGATGTAAGGAGTACTCTGGAAGTTCTTGATGGCTGGGGCATATCAAGAAGCAGGAAACACGTTCTAGTACACTTAAAATTGAACATATACAGATTGTCTATAGATCTCGCTGCTCAATTTAGGTGGACAGCAATATCACTGGTCGTCGTCAGATTAATGGTCCTTAAGATATAGTATCTAAAGAATTAGGATCAGATATAAACTTTAGGATTTTAAGTACACCCTGTCTTGTAACAAATAGTATGTCCTAAATCTGTCATAATTTTTCGTGTTTAAGTGGATCACAATACCGACGATCGACCAGACAAAAATGTGAATATGAAAGGTACCGACAAGTGGATAAAGATTGTCTAACAACTTTGATCCTAGTATCTCAAGATGAAGTCAAGAAGTTTACTTACGCGTATTATTTAGTTAGAATTTATTTTATTTTATTTTATTTTATTTTATTTTTATTTTTATTTTTATTTTTATTTTTTAATTAAAAGACAAATTTTCTTTTAATTGTTGAAATTAGAATTTTTTTTATCTTATTTTATGTTATTTTTATTTTTATTTTTATTTTTACTTTTAATGATCCTCAAAAAGTTTTATTTTTTTTGAAAATTTTGTTTGGAAATTGAACTGGCAACCTAACAGAGTATGCGGTTTGAAAAAGTCAAAGAGGTATAAAAGTGGGAGTTTACCCCAGCAAACTCTCTTTACCGCCTCCTCATTTAAAAACCGTAAACAGCCCCTTTTCTCTCTAATCTTCGAAAATCAAGTGTGAGTTTTCTCAAAATCGTTTAGTCCACGTCAAAGGTATGTCAATTCTGATCTTGAACTTCTAATTTTTGTTCGAATCGACTTAGAATCATAGGAGAAATTTGTGCTTGAAGTCTGTCAGAGTTTACGGTGTTCGAATGTTCATACACCGTAAACTCGTGTACTGTAAATTCATAGACCGTAAACCGCTTTGGCTTCATAGACCTCAAACCCGTTTTGACCTTTGCGACCGTAAACGGTCCCTTGGTCTTACGACCGTAAACTAGGTTTGACCTTACGGCCGTCAACCCAGTTTACGGTCTATTGACCTAGTTTGACCGTTAACAATATTTTGACCGGTGTTGACCATAAACCCTTGTTGTCTTGGTTGTTTACAAAGTTAAAGAAAACTTTGAGCATTTCAAATTTAGATATCATGTTTTCTTACTTGGATTGTTTAGTGCAGATAATGGCATATCTTAAGACAGCTGAGATGCACAACCTTGCAATAGTGTTGTATGATCCACCAGAGGCTCACAAAGATTTCATGTCCATGATGTATCGCTTACGAGAATGCTGCTTGGCCTATGCTATCACAGTGAATCCTATCATCTATGGAAGTCTCATTCAAGAATTTTGGAGAACAGCCAAGGTGATTGAGAAGAATAAAGAAATGATTATTGAAGCTGTAGTGCCAAACTGCAATATCAGAATCTCAGAGCAATATATCAGAGACACATTGATGATTCTTGATGATTCTGATTATCCAACTGAAGCTGATGTTGAGGAAATTCCAAAAATTCTTGAAAGGATGGGATATGAGGGTTCTTATCCTCCTACCGTGAAAAAGCTCTTGCATCCTTACTGGCGCTTCTTGGCTCACGTGTTCATTAGTTGTGTGTCAGTACGGAGATCGGGAGCAGATGAGATCTCAATCAGAAACACAGGAGCGATTGTATCTTTGGCATCCGGCAACAGATTTAACTTTTCAAAGTATATCTTTGATGAGTTTTTAGTAAACATTGGTGTCATGACTCGGGGAAACAGAGACTCCTTTTTGATGTATCCCCGATTCATTCAAGCTTTCATTGATGATCAATTCCCGGACATGGTCAAGTCTGGTGAAAAGATGGATACAAAGTCCTTAGGCCCTCACACCATTGGTCTTATTAAACAAAATCGAAAGGGAAAACTGGTATTTGAAGGTCTACATCCCTTGGTGAAGTTCGGATAATTTGCAGAGATCAATGAGTCTTCCGAATCCCATGAAACTTCTGAGAAGACTCTATCAGAGCCGACTTCATCAGAAAAGGTGTCCTCTGAATTTATCATCACTGCTTCCGATCATGAAGATGACGAGACTCCGGCTCAAAAGACTCAAGTTGATGATGAACTCGAATTGCAATCTGTTCAAGTTCAGAGTGACTACAATGAGGATTCGAGAAAAGATGACAAAGAAGATGAGAATGTTGACTTAACGGGATTTGATAGAAATGATATCCTACAGAACTTTGATGGAAATGATGACTTTCTGTCTGAATTGAACCTCGAAAACTTGCTTGACGATGTCAATGAAGTGGCTTCTGTGACCACTGAGACAAGGATTGAAGAAGATGTTTTCGTAGTCTCTCCTCCTGCTTCAAATCCAGCGGCAGAAATAGAAATTCCTACGGTGACAATGTCAGGGATCCCTCCCCTTGACACTGGCCTACCTATATCATTGTCAATGGAAGATCTCATTATTTCTCAAGCCACTCCTCCTCCTATCAAACGTCGTAGACTTGTGTGACAACCCGAAATTTCCTTTTGTACGAACAATATCTATTCAATAGAAGTCAGTCCAATTTCAGTGATTTTCAGACTTTTCCGAACAAGTTAGTGTACCTTAGGGTTTACACTTTAGGAGATATCAGGAGAGTGGATGCTCCTGAGTGTGTGAAATTTGGACATTTCAAGTTTCATAATGTTACAGTCTAAGTTCAAGAATAAAAATATTTTCTGTCAAAATATTTCAGGACTATAAATTGTTTTCTGAATTTATTTAATTCATTATTCACAATTCCAACTAGAGAAAAGCCATTTTCTCTCTGACAGATCTTCGGGTTTTTATCCCAGATTGTGAGTAACTCTTTCTAGTAGTGCTAGATTACATATTTGATGTTTATAACATGATTTAGTGGGCTAAATCATGAGATCTAGGAGTTTACTCCCCAAGGTGTTCTTGGGCGGTAAACTCCCGAAACAAGGCCAAAACCGACATTGATGCTATAATAAGGCCTTAGGACATTAGGTAAACACATGAGGGACATGAAATCACACACAAAACCACCCAAGATTGGGAGTTTACGGCCCAGAACTCTCTTAGGTCGTAAACTCCATTTCAAAGGGCTAAATGGTGGTTTTTGGACTAAAGGACTTTAAGGCTTGCATCTAGATTATTTCCCCAAGTAGATTAAGGTCTTAAACACTTCAAATGACACAAAAGAAAGTGAGTTTACGGCCCAGAACTCTCCTAGGCCGTAAACTCCATGAAAATGGTCACAAAGGGTGTTTTCATGACACCTAAGGCCCTAGCCCTTTACAAGAAATTGTACCCACTAAATGGAAGGACCAGACCACACCAAAATCACTTAAACAAGTGAGTTTACGGCCAAGACGTGGTTCTTGGGCCGTAAACTCCTAAGAAGGGCACTAAGTGGTGCCTAATGCCTTCATATGCTAGGATTAAAAGTCTAGAACACATCCCACTAGTACAAGAGACTTGAAAACAACCAAGGAACCACCCCAAGGGAGTTTACGGCCGTAAACTCTAAGGGGAAATTTCCTTTAGGCCGTAAACTCCTATTTGGAGTACTTCTAGGCCTTAAACCCTTCCAAGAACATAGCCACTGGGTTAGAATAATTCTAGAAAGCTTATTGGACTTCAAAACACACCAAACACACATGTTTGGGAGTTTACGGCCGAAACTCAAGAGTTTACAACCGTAAACTCCATGTGTGATGGTTTAGGGAGAGTAAACTCTCATATGGGGTCCTTTGGAAACCCTAAACTCAAGTACCCTGTCCCACAATAGCTTAGATGAAGTCCTTACGGCTTAAAACACTTACATAAAGTGTTATCTATATCTAAGATGTCTTAAACATTATCATTTAGTCTTTGGTGTCTAATTGAGTGCATATATGTGTGATTATATGTTCATTAGGATCGTAGTGTGTGCACAAGTCCTCGCTTGACACCTAGCAATCCGATACCGTTCAGTTCATTCCAATCACCAACGACAGGTGAGTTCATACCCCATAAATCAATGTTTTAAAGGATTTTAAATGCTTTAATGGGGGGGAATACAAGTAGAAACAAACATGTTATTAAATCAGTTTCATGTATTTTATAACTATGTTTTCACTCAGCAGATTTCACATATTTCAAAGGAAGTCACGTGAAATGGTTTTCTATCTTAAAATACTTAGACAACAGAAGTATTAGTTTTGAATTGTATAATGACTTCAAGTCACTTTATATTATTGTTCAAAGCTCCTAGATACCTTGCATAAACATACTTGAACAACAACATACTTTCCAGTTAGCTATCATAGGGATAGTCAGAAGATATCAAACAAGAGTCAGTTCATTTATGAGTCTATACTAGCACATTGCCTGATACATGAGTACTTATAGATGTTTACCTGATACATGAGTACCTTTACATATACTTGCACGATACATGAACACGATTACATAAACGCATTACATGAGTACCTTTCCATAGATACACTTATTTGTATACATTAACAGGATTACGTGTATCTCGCATTACGAGGATGATTTATTAGTACTTTCTGTGTAAATCTTCCTACATATTCCACAGTACCTCGGAATATTTAAGTAAGGACCCTATCCCACAGTACCTCGGGATACCTAGATGGGCCTATATCCCACAGTACCTCGGGATATACGTACGGGACTAACCATTCCGGAACCCATCTGTTAGCAACAGTGGGTAATGAACATCTACGGATGCCTACGTTAATACTTATACTAGGAGTACCTTTATAGGGACTAACCATTCCTTCCACCTGCTGCTGCTACAGAGGAAGAATTGGACTATCTTCGGATGTCCATTAGGTTATATGTAATATGTTAGCCCCAGTACCTCCGGTTAACATTTACATTCGTTTTGTTAGCACCAGTACCTCAGGCTAACACTTATCTGATTATATTTTTCCTGTTTACTTTATTTTGTGATATCTTTCACATAAACGATGAGTTAGACTAAGCACCTTTAGTACTAGTCTACACAAAGGAAGAATACTTCATTCATACAAAACATTGGGTCTTGGTAGAAGACTACACTTCATACTTATAGAAAATAAGGGTTTTTCTAGGGATTTCATACTTACCTCAACATTTTCACTTAAAGGTTTTCATGGCATTCATAGCAGGTTTTCACAAACAAAGCAATGACACTTATGTACTTATGAACTCACCAGCTTTAAAGCTGATACTCTCTTTCAAAATAACTTGAATTCTCAGGTTGCCAGTAGACAGGTACGGAGGACAGGTTTTGAGAAGACGCAGCAGACAAGTCTCGTCTTTTATTTTTGTATATTTTTGGTGTCTTACCACAATGAAAGAACACACATGTATAAAACTTTACTTATAATGCAATGGATGATGTTGTTGCTTGTTTATTATATTACACTGTTGTGATACTGTACATGACGTCCTACACCCCTGAACGTTTCCGCCGTTCGTGGTTTTGGGGTTTGAAAACTTGTACTGAGGTTAGCAACTCAGAGTACAACGACCCAAAGTGCTACAGCTCCACCAACAATCACGCAAGCTATTATCTCAGCCGAACCCATCGGTGAGGGCCCCAGTATTGTATTTGAAGCTAGTGGTACCTCATTTCAAGCAGATCCCTCATCTCCTAGACCAAACAAAGACGATGCCTCTGTCAAGCTAGCTCATTTGTTAGTTGAAGATCAATTTTCGACACTACCTCCTCGTGGAAAGGGAATCTTCATCGGAGGTAACAACACAAGAGATGACTCCCCTTCTCTCCATGGACTTCAAAGCCAGCTCGACACCATCAAACAGAAAAACGTAGAACTTGATCAAAGAAATATTGAGCTAGTTATAAAGGTTGCAGATCTCCAATCTGAGAATACCGAGCTCAATATTCAAATGGCCGAACTTAATGAAGAAAATACTCTGAAGACAAAGCAAATTGCAGATCTTTGGACATAATATGGTCGTCTGGCTGCAAGTTTCCTAGAGTTGCAGAAGAAGCTTGAAGGCAGGTTTGGTGATGATTTCAGGACAACTGCTGATGAACCTCATGTCGATTCCCCTGTTCCAGATACTCATCATGTTGATGCTCCCATTTCCTCTCAACCAATCAGATCCCCAATCGTTGTAGATTGTTTTGAAGTGGATCCAGAACAGGCCTCCAAAGCTGCAAAGGCAAAAGGTGCTAAAAGAAAGAGAGTTGCTGATAAGTCGACCAACAAAAAAATGGCTATTTAAAAGAAGTGTGGATCATAAATCACCTTGGGATAGGCCTCGCATAACTTTCACTGACCTAAGCACTCTAACTTTCAGAGACGTATATGGTGATAGGTGAGGAATTATATCATGGGGATTTCATGATACGCAGGATATGTTTATGGTAAGAAGGAAGAGCGGGAATAAAGAATTATACATGGATGCTCATGATTTCCACTCCTTTACCAAGGTTGATCTTATTGAGTTATCCAAAGCTCCCTTCTCAAATTCGTCAAAAAATCCCAAAGCCAGCCAATTCAAATCTTTCTTGGAAGATCAAGTGGCCAAGGGTTTTCCATCAATGAAAACTGTGGAGTCTTTTGTTGAAGTACACAAGCATGTTTTTTATCACAAAACCAGCGAGCCTATTCGGGCAGTGATGTGGCCTGCCACTGCTCAAGTCAAACACATCCCTGTTCCTCAAAATTGTCCTGATGGATCTCTACACTCTATGCATTATTGGGTGTATGATGAAGCATCAGATGCTGCTGTTATCAAGCTCAAAGAAGATTGCATTCGCGTGTATGACAAAAGGGATCTACTCCAGTTTGGTGAGAGGGACATTCATCAGCTTGCAAGTCATCAGATTATTGTTGCTGATGAGTTATTTGAGCCTACTGCAAAGGAATATACAAGGATGGTGGCTACGATTATCAACAAGAGAATATGGAATGGAGCTATAGGGAGATCCGATGTGCTGGTTATTGACAAAGACTAAATCCAAGCCTGCTTCAAACCAAGGGGGAGATTGAAGGGTCATGTAAATGGTTTGGGCTAGGCTTAGCATGTAATTTGTTTTGGTTTTATGTTTGTAATTGCACTTTATGTTAGTTTGTGTTTTGTGTTGTTTACGACTGTAAACACGTTTACGGCCATAAACGTGTTTACGGCAGGAAACTATGTTTGCGGTTTTGTCTAGTATAAATATTCTAGGAGTTGGTCTTTTGAGGGGTTCGATGCTCTAGAGTTTACGGCTGGTATTTGAGTTGTATCTGACGATTCAAGTGTTTAATCGTATGCAAGCTCAATTCATTCATCTTATTGTGTGATTCTCGTCTTGTGATTGTTTGATTATCAGTGAAAGATCCAGATTCGGACCTAACAATTTTTTGGGTTGAAAAACGATTTGATTTTAGTTCTTCGTCTTCTTTGTTGGATTCGTCGGATATATTTGCCACCTTCATTGGATCTGTTCACTGCCTTCAATGAAGCTAATATCATGGTTGATGTATGTTCATATTTTACTTCGTCATTCCACCACCACCAGAGTCTAAATCCAACTAATAAAGACGAAGATGACGTCGCCGCTAACATATTTCCGTTGAAAGCCCTAACCCTAACGTTTCGATTAGGTAATGTTGGGGTTCGTCGGGTTACAAATGACGGAACCTTCCGTTTTTGTTTTCATCGCCCTTCTCCGATCTCGGACCTTGGTCCCCAAAACCCTAATTCATTTGTGTGTGTTATAGAAACACACACACACACACACACACACACACACACATATATATATATATATATATATATATATATATATATATATATATATATATATATATTGGACTAGTACTGCATTTCCAAAATATTTTGAACCAAAGTCTGAATTTTTGACAAACCACATGGACCAAATTTACTATGTTGTCTTATATGAACACTTAAAAGGTATCATCAAGTATTACAAATATTGTTTATTTCAAAAAAATAAAATATAAATGGGAGATCATTTTATTATGATAGAAAGTAAATTAGTTGAATCTTTTTTAAAGGTTTTCTTTTTAAATGGTTAATGATTACAATTTTTTTTAAGTTAATAGGTTCTTGTATATAAAATAAGTTGAAATATGATTTAGCAAAACAAAAAAGTTATAATTTATGTTGGTTCTAAAAGTTTTTGTCTTAATTTTAAGTGTCTAAGTTATCACACAAAAGTTTGACATAGTATAACTATTGCATATAGCTTATAATTAGATTTGGGGTTGTAAATGTTTATAATCAGTTTATGCCAATAGCATAAATATCATATCAGTTACATAAACAGAGCTTAACAGTTATACATATCAGTTTTAGATAAACACTAGTTTAAAAAAATAGATAAGTAAGGACTTCAACTTATATAAACAATAAATAACTATTTTACTTTTATAAAAGTATTAAATAATAGTTATAAGCAAGTATTCTGCCTCGAAAACATTAAACAGTTTGAAAATGGGGCCATGAATACTCACCCTCAAAGCGTACTTTATCGTTTTGGAAAAGTCGCAATGTGTCGAAAATCAACCGGACGGAGTTACGTTTATGAGAGGACTAGAATAATAATGTGATAATACTTGTCGCTTAAAAACTATTATGAAACATAATGGACATGCCTTAAATGCATAGACAAATCCATGAACAGTATATGTATGTCTAATGTTAAGTCTTGGCTCGATGGGGTTCAAATGGCCCTCAATCTTATCAAAGACAATACACAACTATTTGTAAGTGAAATCCTATATCACTCTGCCCCATGGGTATATGTGTCAATAATTGTGCTTAATAAGTATATGTATCATTTGATATAATATAAATAAGTGTATACCTGTTAAACTTATCTAATTAGAGACGAGTGCAAGAATTACCTCAGTAACTGTTTGTCAAGGGTATTTCCCACAAATCCATGCTCTAGCATGAACAGCAGGGAGACTCACACAATGTCTGCATCATCTAATTGATAAGTAAGTTACTGAACACATGCATAATGTCAACCATTATCACAAACGTGAAGGCAACACAAATGGAAATACACGTTCCCTGAATTACGCCGAAGATGAAGTCGGGCGGAAATAGTCGTCGAACCGCAAGCCGATAATAAGGCAGAAAGATTTCCTGTCAAAGCAAACCAGGTAGTCGTATACCTAAAATAGAAGCTCATGGAGGTCAACTTAAGGAAAAGTAGTATATTCCTATCACATAAGATAGTAACAGAGTAAAGGGTGACATTCGGCACCCATCGACATGTTTACATAAGCACCAAAACAAGATGCCCTAAACATGGTCGCATGATGAGGTGTGTTGTAAACTAGCCACGATTTCCTGCCCGATTCAGGCCTACAGGTTGTAGTCACAACCGCTTTGTATGTTATGTCATGCTGCAATCAAAAGAATTATACTTAGGCATTTGTTGCATGTTCTCGACTTAAGTATATGTTACGGAGGACATTCAGATCAACATTCCACGTAACATTATGGATCAATATTTAGGAATGCCAATTGTATTCTGAAGTCATTCTACGCATTCTGGATAAACTTTCAGATCTTTTCTATGCATTTCGGACGTGTTCCACATATTTTGGACATGATCTTTGTATTCCGGAGTCGTTCTAAAATACGTTGAATTAGCATTTTTTTTAAGATCTGTTGATCTAGTTCACACATATACCCACATGTAATCCTAGAATAGCCTAAAAACCACTAAAAATCGAAGGATAACAAATAAAACCTATATAATTACATTAACTCACACAAAATAAAGAAAATTATCTACTTTTAACATAAAGCATAAACATATAATTATAAAGATAATGGAAACATACATTTAAAAAATGCATCTCCTTGTTGCTAGAAGAAGACATTCTTGCAGTTGGATTGGTGTCCAAAATGTTGTCTGGAATGAAGTCTGAAATGATTGAGTTCGAAATGAAGTCTGAAATGGGTTCGAAATATTATTTGTAGGGGGGTCACATTACCGGGTCAGATCACTATACTCATTTACCCATTTCAAAATACGGATATGCAATGGGTCATTCCAGACCCAGATGTCATTTTTCAAAAAAATTATTGTGGTTTTCTTTTTAAATAACATTAAAAATGTTTGGATTACTCAATTTCCTTATATTGATTTGACAAGGAATGTGAATGAACTTCAAAAGTATGAAGCATTTGGTTGTAAATTCTTTAATTAGCTTGTAACTGTGTGTTATTTCATCTTAGGTTGGGTTTTTTAGACACTACTTACCATAAATATGATAGATGTTATATCATTACAATCAAATGTCACATAAAATCATATTAAGTTAGTATATGTATTATTACACATTATATATCCTTCTTATTTTATGTTTATTTAAATAAAAAATTAATTTAAATAAATATAGAAAGATAGAGAGAAAAATATACATGATTGAGTATTTGGTCAATTATTATAATGACCATATTTCTTATGGGGAAATGACACAGATGTCCGACAAAGTTTTTAGGGTTGGTCAATTCAGTCTCTAAAGTTTTTGTCGGGCTTTATGGGTCCCTAAACTAGGATACAACTTGCTCTTTTAGTCTTTGTCAACCTGTAATAGTCGGTTCACCATGCAACAGTGACCATTTAGACCAAAAAAACTCACATTGTTCCCCTATAAAGCCAAAAAATGAGTTCGAGGATCAAACGCGTATGTCACAAGATCGAAGTGATTTGGGAGACGAATGGAAGATATCAATCCATTCGATTTCTTGTGTGTCTTCGTATATACCAGCATCCAACAACAAAAATTGACTTTATTAGCTCTCCTTCTTTTCTTCTAAAGCCGATTCACACTCAATCCATGCCCTCCCAATAAATTTGTCGTTGCTCTTCTTTCCGTCTTCACCCTTGATCGTCACACACATTCACCGAAGATCACAGCCCTCTTCTCCTTCTAATCTATTCTCAATCACAACCCCCTTCCACTCTTTTCTTTGATTCGATTTCAACTCTTCAAGGAATTGACCCCCTCATTCCTTCTTCTCTATTCAAAATCGCACAAGCTACCGCTCCTTTTCCCTCCGAGTTTTAGGTTTAATGGATGTGAGGTTGGGAAGGATGTGTGGGTTTGATGAGGTTCACAAAGAAAATGAGAGTTTTTTTTTTTAATTTGTAGGTGATTGGTTATGGTGGCTAACTGGTGGTTTTGTGGGTTATCGGTGCTCCGGTGGTGGCTGATTTCACAAGACAAAGGGGAGGAATAAGGTTGGTTGGATTTGGCTATTGTGATATCGACTTGATGGTGATTAAGGTGGGTTGTGGTAGTTGTAATAGCTGAAGAAAATGTTGATGAGCAGTTGGTTCAGGTAGGGTAACGGGTTGACGGATGAGGTTGTGAGGAAGGTGGCATAATGTAACAACCAAAATTTTCAAACATTTTTTTTCATTTTTAAATCACCAAAATATAATTCATAGCATTAACTCTTGTCAAATTCTCATCGTCAAATACAATTATTAGGAAGCATAGTCAAATATCCTAGAATCCTCTAGAACTCTAAACATCAGGCTGGTGCGTACAACCATGTCGGTGCCTTCCCGCGGTCGTGTGATGTACCTAAAACACATTTAATCAACACTGTAAGCACAAAGCTCAGTAAGTTCCTCAAAATACCATATGTACAAAATAATTAGCCTCTCATGGTTGATCACGATAAGTACCCTCCGGTCATGTGTCTCAGTGAGGACCCTCCAGTCTCACGTCTCGGTATGGACCCTCCGGTCACAGCTCAACAGATACACAAAGTAATATAATAACATAAGTCACAAATACACTTAAAAGGACAAGATTTATGCTTTGGAGTTCATCAAACTCACAAAGCTTCAAGCTTGGGACATAAAACCCTAGAAATAGACCCAAACATGAACTAATCAAAACAATGAGCAAGTTTCGAGCTTGATACCTCTGGATGATGCACCAACAACAGAAGAACTCAGATCCAAGAGCTTGAATACCAGCTATCCTTCCTTCAAGGCTCCTCCTTCATAAAAGAACTCCACAAGAACACTCAATAAGCCACAAGCACTCACACAAGCTATAGAAACGAGATTTAGGGTTTGAGGGAAGTTGGAGGCTGGAAATGATGGCTCGAAATAAGGCCATCATGTTCCTTAAATAGAAGCACACAGGGCATTAGGGTTTACACTCTAAGCCTAGTACGCCCAGCGTACCCTCTGGTATGCCTAACGTACTAGGCGGCCTCCGCGTCCATGCAAGCACATGAGTACGCTGAGCGTACACACGTGTACGCCCCGCGTACTCAACTGCCACCCTTTCTCAAATAAGGAATAGCCTTGACAAAAGCATAAAAGGTTAGGGTCATCGATGCATACCTTATTTCGAGATGTTACAGTGGTATTGGGTAGAGATGAAGGTGAGACTAGCATTTGATCCCCAAACTTATTTTTTTGGATTTATAGGGGCACAATGTGAGTTTTTTTTTTCTAAGTGGTCACTGTCGTATGGTTAACCGACTATTACAGGTTGACAGTGACTAAAAGACATTTCATATCCTTGTTTAGGGGCCCATAAAGCCCAACAAAAATTTTATGGACTGAATCGACCACCCCTAAAAATTTTGTTGGAGATTTGTGTCATTTATCCTATTTCTTATAAATTTCACGGTATTATCATCATGTTCACATTCCCTTTGTGGTTACCATTTTTGCCATTCTAGCAATATATTTTACTTTCATTTGATGTTGAAGTTTTATTTCATTTTTGTTGGTTATGTTCACTTTATTTTCATGTTTCTTACCTATTTGACAAAAAGTTTGTTTATCATAATTTATTAATTTATGTTTAACAGTTATGAATGAATATTAAATTTTAAACTAAATATAATATCCGGTTATATACTTGTTTTTAATTTTTAAATATGTACGCGGGAATCTTAATTGTATTTTTTATATAAAGTTATATTGACTTTTTATAAGTCCGAAATAGATTATATATAATAGAAAATTAATATTCGAATATTCTAATAGTGTTTCTTTATATTTGTATGAAAACTATATATATATATATATATATATATATATATATATATATATATATATATATATATATATATGAAAAGTGAATATACCCTTAAGGGTATATAAGTTTAGGTACCCAAACACACTATAATACGTCGTTTTGTTTAATATATTTATTATAATGTGTGTAAACTTCAACTTTTAACTTGATTAACTTTCAAGATTTTCGAAATTTCACTAATATCTTTCTTTTATATCATATCTTTTTGCCGAACACTTATTAGGCTATATATATTGTAGTTGAAAATGAAAATTACGTGAGAGGAAGATTTATTAGTAATTTATAATAATCTTGGGAGTAAATCAAGTTTGAAGTTAAATTATAAGAACATTGAACAATTAGAATGTATTATATGATACAAAACGACGTAGTATAATGAGTTTGGGTACCTAAGCTTATATACCCTTAAGGGTATATTCACTTTTCCCTATATATATATATATATGTTAAATTTACCAAATTATCAAGGATTGATAAGGATAGTCAAAGAAGTCATTGTATTCCAAACTCCAAATATAAAGTAAAATATGTTTTTCCTTTAAATTTTAACTTTTTAACAAGCATCGTAAATTGCATCAGCTAATTACTATTCTGGGGAATATCTTGACCAAAAGTTTCACACTACAGGTTGTCAATTACCTTTTAAAATATTTTTATATTCTTTTGTAACCAACATAAATGCTAAATTTGAGATAATATAATGGACTTACGTACAATCATTGGACAAAATTATATATATTTTTCAAATAAAACTAGTCTTTCATTGTTGTAGCTTGTACGTAATTATCTAAACATATATTAATAAAAAACATAATGTAAAAAATGTATAATATTTTACTTAAAGTTATTATTTTAAGTTCCAGTTAAATTAAATGCTGAAATTATCAAATTACCTAAAATAAATATGTACTTTTTTCCTGATCACCAGCCGAAACACGTTGCTTTATCCAAAACATATGGAGTGAGGTTGGAGGAAGTGGTGTCACACTCCCTCATGAAACCGTGGTACCACATAGATGACACGTCAACATTTACCACAAAAGTGTAATTTCATGTCACACCCGCGAAGTGATGACACATTCAATTTAAAAGGTTTAAAAAGAAAAAAAAAAAAAAATATTACCATTCAACAGTCAATTGGAATAGCAATAGGAAGAGATGAGCGCTTCCTTGAAGTACCACAGTGCAGCTTTCACCGCACCCAACCCGCGGTGGAAGGGCGGTGTTTGTGATGATGTGACAAGGGAGGTGCGGCCTCTACCGTAGCAACACCCCATGGCCTGGCTGGTTGTGAATTGTGATGCTTAATTTGATAAAATGTTTTATGAAAAAGTTTTTGTTTAAATTATAAAATATTAGACCATTCGTTAGACCTATTACTAACTATTATAATGGTGGGTGCTACATGATCACCACTAATTACCACTAAATTTATGGGATATACACCACTACCACTCCACTCCGCATTATTTTTTTTAATTCAAAAATACAATAAAAATATAACTTTAAAATAAAATAAAATAAACAAAACATCTATTTTTTTAATTAGTTTTTCATTCAATAATAAAGAAACATTACATTAATATTAAAAACTTCATTACTAAAATAAAGTAGAATTAAAAAAAAAACAAAAAATAAACATAAAAAACTAATCTTCGTTCATGTTAAGTTGGTACAAATGTTCCACGACATCTTCTCGAAGCTGTTATGAATTTCAACAACTCATGCTAAAAATCAAGTCGTTCCGGGTACAAACTCTTCAATCGGGATGACGACGTCGTCCGAATCATACGTGCAAATCGCTCGACACTGATCTTCAATAATCATATTATGCATTATAATACATGTTTCAACCATTCGTTTAATTCTATCTTTATCCTAGAGTCGTGTAGCGTATTTCACTATATAACATTTCTGCTTGAGGGCTCCAAATGTGTAACACCTTGTTTCGAGTCGAATCATAATTCGGGGCCGTGACCCGAAGATTAACTGTCATAAGGCTTCGGGCCTTGGGGAAAGAGAGCTTTAGACTCATTTGAATGTAGGTAATGTGGATTATGTGATCCAAGAGTTTCGTTTCTGCTTTGGATCCCAAGGGTATAATGGTAAAAAGGTGATGGCTTGGGCCTTTCATGAATTTAGGATTTAATTTAGGAAGGTTTTAAGGCAAATAAGATTTGATAGGAATGTAGGGCTTCTCATTATCTTTCCGAGCATATAAAGAACGCCGAAAACAAATTAGGAACGCTGAAGTTATGACCGTTTGCAGTTATGAGAATTTTAGGCTTAGCCGAGTACGCTGGGCGTACTAGGTAGGGAAGATCGCAGAGTGCAATCCAGACGCTGGCTGTACCTAGAGTATAGTGGGCATACTACAATCAGATGGAACCCCTAATTTAGGGTCTTTGACCCTATTTAAAGTCATTAACTCATTTCCAACCCTTCTTATCTTCAGCCTTCATCCCCTCTAACCCAAAATTCAAAACTCTAGCCCTATTTGGAAGGATTTTGAGCCTTTGAGTGATTTTGGTGGATTTTTTGTGCTTTTGGAAGAAGAAGAACTCCTTGGAGAAGTGTTGGTTGTCTTGGAGCTTATAGATCCATGCCTTTTTCATCTTGATCTAGCTTCTAGAGGTATAAAGTTTTAATCTTGATGGCTTTCTCATGTAGATCTAGTTTGGGTCATGAATTGTCAAGTTTTGGTCCCATGGTTGTGGTTCTTATGAGTAGAAGCTACCCAAGAACCTTTAAGACTCATATTTGGTCTTTGTTGAGGTCATTAAGTCATAAAAATCGGATCTTGATGAGTATAATATTTCAATGCATGAGTTGGTGGTCTTTTGACGAAGTTTGAGACTTAGGGCTTTGGTCTAGACCTCATTAAGCCATGCAAAGTCATAAATTCAGGAACTTTATGACTTAAGACATCCCTTAGAGGTTAGATATGTGTTATGGATGTTTTGGTCTTAAGCATTAAGTGTTAAAAGTGGGATTTGGTCGCTAAGGGAGTACGTTAGGCGTACATATGAGTACGCTCAGTGTTAAAAGTGAGATTTGGTCGCTAAAGGAGTAAGTCGTTAACTCATTTCCAACCCTTCTTATCTTCAGCCTCAATCCCCTCTAACCCTAAATTCGAAACCCTAACCCCATCTGGAAGGATTTTGAGCCTTTGAGTGATTTTGGTGGATTTTTGGTGCTTTTGGAAGAAGAATAACTCCTTGGAGAAGTGTTGGTTCTCATGGAGCTTGTTGATCCAGGCCTTGTTCATCTTGATCTAGCTTTTGGAGGTATAAAGTTTTAATCTTGATGGCTTTCTCATGTAGATCTAGTTTGGGTCATGAATTGTCATGTTTTGGTCCCATGGTTGTGGCTATTTTGAGTAGAAGCTACTCCAGAACCTTTAAGCCTCATATGTGGTCTTTGTTGAGGTCATCAAGTCATAAAAATCGGATCTTGATGAGTATAATCTTTCCATGCATGATTTGGTGGTATTTTGATGAAGTTTGAGACTTAGGGCTTTGGTTTGGACCCCATTAAGCCATGCAAAGTCATAAAGTCAGGAACTTTATGACTTAAGACATCCCTTAGAGGTTTGATCTGTGTTATGGACGTTTTGGTCTTAAGCATTAAGTGCTAAAAGTGAGATTTGGTCACCAAGGGAGTACGTTGAGCGTACTTATGCATATGCTTAATGCAATGCATGGTTTCCCTGATTCCTCGTGGTGACTGGTTGTAAAATAGGCTTCAACATGCAGTACATGGGGCGTACTAGTCTGGTAAGTAGGGCAGACTCATAAGATACCCTTATTGGGCATTTTGGTCCTTGGGTATTTTGGGAGTTTGGGCCATGAGTTGTTGGGTCATATATAGGAAGGGTAAAATGGTCTTTTACCCATTTGAATGATAGAATATGAATTGGACCTTGGAATAAGGAAATTGCCTTAATTATTAGTTAGGGATATTTTGGATGTGTTCAACGTGAGAAGCCCGGTAGCAGCAGCGCGTGTGTGTTTTGGCTATCTTGTATTGAGGTGAGTCTCCTCACTGTACCTATGCGTCGAAGGAACCAATGTCGACCCACTAGGATCTATTATATGATAGTTGTCTTTGTAACTCTTACATGGTTTGATGGGCTAAGCCCATTGCATCACGGACTATGCCTATTTGTATGTTTGGTTCGGCCCATGGATTAGGAAGGGCTAGGCCCAATGTATGTTATGTTGGATGTTAGCTATCTTTATGACTCTTTCATTGTATTTTGGGCTAGGCCCATTGGTTAGGAAGAGATAGGCCCATTATTGAGGGTTGGGCCCAATATGAGGACTAGGCCCAAGGATATGTATGGTATGTGGTATTTTTGTGAACTTACTAAGCTTTGTGCTTACAGTTTTATGGTTATGTTTTCAGGTACTTCCAGTTTGAAAGGAAAGGGCCCAGCTTGATCGCGCGGCATCCACCTATGTTTCCGCACTTTATGATTTTTGGAATTGTACTCTGATAATTATTTTACTTTAACGTACTTCTGAATGGTTGATAAGAATAAATGTTGTTTTGTGTTGAATTAAAAATGAAAATTTTACCTTATGATTTTTGGAATGTTACAAAATGCCCTCTCGATATTCTTTTTCATTGATTCCTGTCTTTTTGTAAACAACTTTACCTTTTGACTTCGAGGAATCAAGTATGCCTTCATAAATGTAGAATAATCAGGGTGTATCCCAATCACATAGGTAGTAACCATAGTTGTACGAATGCCCGTTCACCGTGAACGATATATCGGGTGTTTTGTCGGTCCAAACATCGTTGAAAATAGGAGACTGGCCAAGAACATCAATGTCGTTGTTAGACCCCGCAACTCCAAAAAACGAATGGCATCCACAAATCATGAAATGCAACAGTTTCTAGTATCATAGTTGGCTCACATATATCACCTCGTGTAAATTGACCGCGCCACACATTTGGACATTTTTCTCAAGCCACATGCATACAATCTAAACTACTAAACGGACTTGGTAATTCATGTCTCTCTTCATGAGCCAAATATAATCTCTCGGTATCACATGGAGTAGATTTACGCAAATATTCATTGTGAAAAACATCATACACACATGCACAAAGCCAATCTACTTAATCAATTGTGGTCCTCTCGGATACCTTTAAGTACTCATCGGATGCATCAAACGTTATACCGTATCCCAAATACCTAAGCGCGGTTGCACATTTTTGTATACTAGAAAAACTCATTCTTTCTCTAGCATTGGGTTTTTGTTTAAAAAAATCATAACGGGCTTCTAAAGCATTAATAATACGTAAAAATATAGCCTTATTTAGATGCAAACGACGTTCGAACGAGTCGTCATTGTAAAGACAATTACCGGCAAAGCAATCACGTACCTATAAGTCGTGTGCAGCTTGGCGATCACGATTGACAACCGCTCTTGAACGCGCAACATTTGACATTTCTTCATTGTGAAGAAGGCCGAGATGAATTGTCCGTCATCATCCGAGTCAAAATTCTTAAAGAAATCCATGTATTTATGTTTTAGAGAATGAGTGTAAAATTTGAAGAAATGTGAAAGTTATGTATTATGTTTATATAAGTAATGAGTTTGTAAAAAAAATAAATTAAAAACTTAAAAATAACGACCGTTGAACAGTCGAATTGGCAGCCTCGTTTCTATGGGTCGTGCACCATTGTCATAACCATCACGAATCACCACGACTCACGACGACACCCTGAGAAGGTGTGCACGATCGTGGTTCATAGTCACGTATACCGCAGACGATCTCGTGCATACCGTTTGGTCTTATAGAACTACGTACTTGAAAAAACCTTTTGCAGACCAAATGTGTTAATTCGAACCGTAGTCTTACTAAAGATAAAAACGTTGCATTGTGTAAAGAAAAAAAGAAAAAGATCAATATAAAATCTTACAAAAAAATTACTGTGTTTATTTTAAAAAAGTAACTCAAATAATTTTGAGATGACTACTATTAAATTTGAAATATATTGTGAGTTGCTTTTGACTCTTTCAATTTTATTTTTATAGCTAATTTGTTTTTTTATAATCATTTGACTTTTCAAATATAACATTCAAATTAAGTCGACTTATTCCAAAGAAATACAGAAATTATAACCTTTAATTTAAGCCTGTTTGCAAAAAATAACAATAAATTTTAAATACGGATTTATTATATACTATCATTTAACCAGTTAAAATAGCAAAACAAACCAAAACTAAAAGCCGTTATAATAATTTATAGATGCCCCCTGTGCTAGTGACATTAATCATATTAAATGTAAACTTTAAAAAAAATCTCAATATTCCATGAAAAAGACGTTATATTTGGAGAATAAAAATTAATACAATCCATATATCCATATAAAGTATTAAAAAAACAAACTTAAGATATGAACTAAAAAACGACCATATGCAACAATTTCTTCTTGAGATTTACCAAAGAATAACACATAATGACATAAACACCGATGAAGTGATGAAGTATTGCCCATGAAACCCCAACCCGACCCGACCCATAAAAATCAATTCAAAATAAACATAAAAACACCAAAAACAAAAATATTTAAAAAAAAAATCTCTACTCTATTTTCATTCAGATTATCCGGGATCACGGTGTGACAGTATTTGGCGAGTTTCGGGTCTCCGTTGGCGGCGTATGCACATCCGACCCTTTAGACGGGTCATCAGACGACTGTCTCAACCCGTCATCCGTTTCACCGCGATTCATATCCTCCATCATCCTAACAACCTCCTGCATCGCGGGTCGCTGATCTGGCACAGTCGATACACACGCCATTGCTATTTGCAACAATTGAACCATTTCCTCTTCAATATTTTGATACCTCATTAATTCCACATCAAAAACCTCAGCAGTCCATTCCTCACGCACCACCGATTGGACCCACCGTGGCAAATCTATCCCTTCTTCCCCCAATGACGCTTGGTTTGGAGCTTTTCCTGTTAAAAGCTCCAATAAGAGTACCCCGAAGCTATACACATCCGATTTGAATGTGACTTTTCGGGTCTCGAGCACCTCTGGTGCTCGATACCCTGTGACACGTGTGTTCGGGGAGCTTGACCCCCCGAACAGCGTGTTGAGACCGAAATCGGAAACAGACGCGTCGCGGTTGGTTTCTTGCCGGAGGAGGATGTTTGATGCTTTGATGTTGCCGTGCACGACTTTTCCGGCGACGTGGAGGTATGCCACCCCTCTGGCGGCACTTAGTGCGATTCTCATCCGGTGGTCCCAATCTAGCGGTGTCCGCCCCGATCCTCTACTTCCTGCAAAATAATCATGTTTTGTTAGTAACAACTAACACCGTGCAGTATACTGTACAACAACCCCTAAGCTGACCCACACTGTACATACAGATATAAAAATGGATCAATTAATTAGTTGTATGCATTTGTGATATCCCAATAAAGGGTTCAACTTATCAACTATGCAACTCATCAATGAATTAGTTGGTTGTTGGGTAGGGTACAGCTAGTCAATGCATCAACCGGTTGTACTCATGAATGAATATCCAAATTTCCAAAAAGGGAAATACATGTGTAATTAGCGGAAGGAGCGTGAGATTGAAGGAAAACAAAACAAAAGGACAATAAGGGGCAAAAATGGAAAAACATTCTTTCATCATGATTGCAAAGGGTGGAAAAGCATGTTGGTGGGGAAACATGGGGGGGCGTGTAGCAATTATTAGTTTATTAAAGGAGTTGATGTGTAACATTTACTACTACTCACTTGCGTAAAAGAAAGACGGGTAGCCCACACAGATATCATGCGCCGGGATGCACATTTCACACCACATGGATGTCATTATTAAAAGGGAAAAAAACATACTTCCGACAATTACGTATATTTGTGCTTTTAAACTTTAAAATAACGGAATATTTAACATCAAACAAACATCTTTAGATATTTACCTTCTGACTAAAAAAATTATTTATATTTTAAAACGAGCATTTTCACATACGAATTTTGTTTATTTATTCCTACGATCATATAATTTTTAAACAAATGTCTCAAATCTTATAAGGTAAAACCAGTTGCGTGATGAACAACTATTTATGCATAAGGTACAAGTCTTTATACCATTAACCATAAGGTCCCAAAATTCCAAGCAACGTGACTCAAAAAAAACTCTAAAAAGACCAACTGTTTTTAGGTGAAAGATAAGTCTATTAATGCATAAAGTACAAGTCTTTATAGCATGATTTGAGTTGGAAAATACACAAATAGTTAAGAATTTCATTCAAGGGATAAAAAATGGTCCCAAAAATAAAGCATTTTGCACCCAATGGCTACTTTTATGAAATCCTTTAGACAGGTGTGCAAAATACAACTACTGATGCAGAAAGTACAAGTCTTTGTTGCATAATGAAAAATGGATAGTGACTTGTGACCATTGCCACCCCACTAATGTACCATATAAACTACCTAATTCTATCATTGGCTTTACTCATAGACCCTAGTCAATGTTCAGAGGTTTAAGCTTGTACACAACGCAACAAGACTTGTACACTGGAACATATCCTAAAATCAACATTCATGTGATTCAAGAGCTTCCATTGAAATCTTTAAAAATGAAGATGATAAAGATTCAAACCCGTGAATACCCACAATTTGAATGCAATAAATCAATCAAAAATGGAATAAATAATGCGAAATGTGGTGAGAAAGATGAAGAAATTATTACCATGGAGAAGAGCGGATAAGCTACCAGCAGGCATGTAATCAGAAACAAGCAATTTTTCATCCTTTGAGAAATAGAAAGCTCTCAATGGAACCACATTTTCGTTCTTCATCTTCCCCAAAACCTCCATTTGTGATTCGAATTCCTTCTTTGTAACCACCACATCTTTCAGTCTCTTAACAACCACAGTCGTTCCTTCCTCCAACACCGCCTTGTACGACGTCCCAACACTCCCTTTCCCCAAAACCTCAGCTGATGCTCTCAACAGATCTTCCAAATCAAAACTGTAAATCCCGCCATCGAAGAACACTAACTTGTTTCTCTCACCTTCCGTCGACGCGCCGGTAATGTCGTCTTTAGATGAAGAAGTCCCGGCTTCGGCAACACCTCTGGAAGCAGCTGTTGAAGCAGGCAACGGAGGTTTTGGAGATTGTTTGCTCCGCTGATTTCTCTTTTTTCGTAAAAAGAGGAGTAGGATTAGCAACAATAAAGCTAGAACAAGCGCGGATCCGACTGCAATAGCGACAATTGCCCCGGTTGAGAGCTTCTTCTTTGATTTTTTGTGTAATGCCGGTGGTTCATCCGAAGATGGAGATGGCGCCGGGGAAGGGAAGAATGAGCTATTACAAGCGGGTAAAGGATCACCGCAGAGATTAATGTTCCCGGAGAATGCAGATAGCGGAAACGAGGCCAACGACGTAGGAATCGAACCATTTAGATTATTATTTGAGAGGTTCAGAGCGACTAAACTCGCCGGGCTTATACTCGGAAGTTGGCCGGAAAAAGCGTTGTTCTCTAAGAAAAGCCCAGTGAGTTCGGTTAAATTGTTGATGGAAAACGGAAGCGGGCCAGAAAAGTTGTTGCGGGAGAGATCTAAACGGGTTAAACGAGTCAACTCGGATAGACTCGGTGGGAAACCACCGGAAAACCTGTTATCCTGCAAGTAAACGCTTCGAAGGAAGGCGAGATTGGAGAAATCAGAAGGGAGGCCGCCTGTGAGGCCATTGGAGTGGAGTGACAGAACACGGAGCTGAGATAAGCTTCCAATGGTTTTCGGTGGTATGCTCCCAACAAGGTCGACGCCAGGTAGACGGAGGTAGATTACGGAGGAGTTAGTTGGGTCACAGGTAACGCCGATCCATGAGCAAGCGGATTCCGACGCGTTCCATGAGATACGAGAAGCGTGAGGAACTTTAGAGATGAATGAAAGGAGCGCTTGCTTGTCCTGTGTCGGCTCGGATGTGAGTCGGTGGCTCAGAAGGAAAAGTGAAAAGAGTAAAATGGCAAAACGAGCCATGGAAGAAATGCACTGTGATTTTGTTTCTAGTTGAGGAAAGGGAGATGAGTAGGTGGTGGGTGGTGGTTATTTTGGAGGTTTCCGGCGACAGGCGGCCATTAGAGGGGGAGGGAGGTTTTAGAGAGAGAAAGAATGTCTGGTCAGAGAGAGAGAGAGAGAGAGAGAGTAATAAATCACGAGAGGTGGATGGATGGATGAAGGAATATTGTTAAAAGGAAAAGGAGAAAAAGTAGTGTCGTTTTGCTGGCAGCCAACAATTAAAAAGAACTTTTTTTTTTTTTTAAATAAAACATTGTAATCTGAATCTATCTTATACTATATACTCCTATTTCAGTTAACTAAAAAAATTATACTATAAAGTTAAGTTTCAACAGAAAGTTGATAACAATAAATTCCAAAATAAAAAGAATCAAAATTGGTAGCAACATTATTTCAAATAAAGATAGTTGTGTAACAAATTGAAAATTTCACTAGTATAATACAATAAGATAAAAATAATAATGTATATTGTAAATCAGTTTAAACGAATAAATATTTAAAATCGTATGTAATAACTAAATTTTCAATAAATTTATCAATGTGATGAAAAAATTGTTATAATAAATAACAATTTTCAAATATGTGTGCATAACGTGTGTTTGGCGCGTTATAGCTAACTTATTTTTTAAGTTTTTTTATGTTATAGTGTTTGGTAAACCAAAAAGTAGCTTTCAAGCTAACTTTTTGAAAAACTACTTAGATTAACTTTTTAGGAGTTTTTTTTAAATTTTCCACATACACCTTAATTAATTATAGAAATACATACTCCTACATGTCCTTTTATGTAATTTTAAATATTTCAGCTAGTTTTACCAAATTTTATTTTTTATCAGTTAGTTTTTCAGCTATCAGTTAGTTTTTTATTTAACAGCTAGTTTTTCAGCTATCAGCTAGCTTTTCAGCTAACAGCTAACTTTTCAGCTAGCACGCCAAATATAGCCTAAATCGAGTTTATCAAGATTTATTTATTTTTATTTTTAGAACGATATCAATTCTTATTAACTAATATTTATACTATATTATATTTGTATTTTATTGTTATATTTTTAATAATTATTCAATATAATAAATAGTTATAATTATATTTATATACTATTGAGTAATTATTAATTATAAATATTTTAATATATTTGCAAAAAAAATATAAAATACTTGTTAGTGTGTTGGTAGAAACCATTTTTTAAATGGTGTTATTGCATTTGTTTAGTTGTAATTATAAAAAAAAATTGTAGTGAATATTATAAAAAATTTTAGTTATTTTATTTAATAATAATTTATTGTTAGATATTTAAAGTAATTAAGGTTGAACGTTGAGAGTATGTATATTTGTAATTCTAGAATTCTAGAATATATATATATATATATATATATATATATATATATATATATATATATAGAGAGAGAGAGAGAGAGAGAACGGTATCAATATTTATTAACTAATATATATACTATATTATATTTGTATTTTATTGTTATATTTTTAATATTTATTCAATATAATAAATAGTTTTAATTATATTTATATACTATTGAGTAATTATTAATTATAAATATTTTAATATATTTGTAAAAAAAATGTAAAATACTTGTTAGTATGTTGGTAGAAACCATTTTTTAAATGTTGTTATTGTATTTGTTTAGTTGTAATTAAAAAAATGGTATGACAAAACTGAATATTATAAAAATGTGAATGATGTAATAACATATCAAATCTATATGTTTTTTAGTTATTTTATTTAATAATAAATTATTGTTATTATTTAAAGTAATTAAGGCTGAACGTTGAGAGTATGTATATTTGTAATTCTAGAATGTATATATATATATATATATATATATATATATATATATATATATATATATATAGAGAGAGAGAGAGAGAGAGAGAGGTAGAGGTTCATTTGAGACCACCTATATTTTGTGAGACATGGGGACCAAATCTTAGCCTTTGATCAAATTTGATCTTGTGGCTCATAAAAAAAGGGATTAACATTAATTAATCTAGTTGATTAGTTAATTAGGGGTAGATTAGTCACTAGGTTAAATTTAAAGATGATTAGGTTAGCTTAATTTTCACGTCGCCCAGAAATCATCTCACCTGTTCCTATTTTCTACCAATTTATTCGATGAAACAACATTCCTTGTTCTTCAATTCAATTTGATCGATATTCTATCTCCAATCTTATATTCTTTCAACCGACAATCGATTTGATTTGGACATTGATCGAACGATGCTAAATCATAGCTTTTAAATTCACGATGTTTGTGTTCTTCGAGTTCATGTTCTTGATTCTTCTTCATCTGCAATTGATAAGCTGAGTGATTTTGATCAATTTTAACTTTGTGATCATTGATTTCGGTAGAGGTTCAAGTGTTCAACGATTTCTGCTAATCTTCATCTTCAACAATTGTTTACGATCTTTCAAGCCGTGAATTTTACTCAACATCATGAAATCGTCAATTGATCAAGGTTTGAGTTTTCATCGATTTCACTGTTAGTTGCATATAACGTATTCAATTTTTAACCTAGTTCATGAATTGAATCATCAAGCTATTATCGATTTCTCCAATTTTATATTTGTATGATTTGTGATTTCAGCAATCAAACATCATCTGTTGTTGAGACATCCAATTCAGCAATCAAAGATCGTTTGTTGTTGAATTTGTTTGAGCTAGAAAACAATTTAATCTATAATATGTTATTTGACAACGCATCATCTATTTCATTGTTTGTTTTTTAACTTTCATTCAATCATTATGTTTTTCAGCAATATGTCATCTGTTTTCTTTTGATTAACATCATCTATTTGCTTTTCATTAACATCATCTTAGTGATAAGTTCATGATAAGTTCATGAGACTGCATGTTATTCTTATAGAATATTGTACATACATTGATATTTCAATAATGATAACAATTATGGATGATTTGGATATGCATGACATCGAAAACAATCATCTCGATGAAGAAAATCATCAGTTCGGTTCTACTGATTCAGAGAGTCTTCATAACGAGGAAAATCAATCGGAAACCCAAGGTAATCATTGCTTTCATTGTTAGTTGCATATAACATATTCAATTTTTAATGTAGTAACAATTATTTATGATTTTAGGTATGAATGACATCGAAAATGATCATTACGATGAAGAAAATCATCAATTCAGCTATGGTGATTCAGAGATTCTGCATAATGATGGAAATTAATCAGAAATCCAAGGTAATTCTGTTGCTGATATCGGTTATTCTTTATAGAATGATGTTGGTGATAAGTTCATGTTACTGCATATTATGCTTATTGAATAATGCACATATAACATTATGGTTTTTTATGATTACAGTCATATGAATGCAAATTATTCTGATTATATGTTAACATGGTGGTATATTCTTTTTTGTAGTTCAAAGTGACAATGTTGCAGCACAATATGGCTCTTGCAAACAATTCATTGGAGCTGATGGTTCTTTATTTTGGATTCCAGAGGTTGAAGCTAGTTGGATGCCTACTTTGGGTTCAATTTTTAAAGATATCAAAGATGCTATTAAGTGGTATAAAGGATATGCATTAAGATCTGGTTTTGATATTAGAAAATCAACAGAGAGGAAAAAGAGTGGAATCACAACTTCGAAATATTTTATATACAATAGAGGGGGATTGCCAAACACTTCTACCTTAGACATAATTAGTGATGATCATAACAAGAAATTGAGAAATAGTAATTGTAAACACACAAATTGCAAAGCTTTTGTTGCATTCAAAGTTATACCACATTCTTCAGAAGTTTACCTATGGTGCTTTGAACAACAACACAACCACAGATTGATCAATCAAGATTGTATGCATCTTTCAAGAGCTAAACGTCAGTTGAATGTTGTTGATCAAGCTTTTATACATAAGCTTTCGAGTGCAAAGGTGGGGGCAACTACAACATATAGGCTAATGTGCGTTATAAAAGGAGGATGTGAATTTGTTGATGGACTAGAGATAGATTGGAAAATTTTTACAAGGGATATAAATTGTCACATCGGGGGCACTGATGCAAATTTGTTGATTACAAAGCTTCAGAATCGTAAAGAGAATGTTATAAATTTTACATACGAATACAGATGTGACAAGAAGCAGTTAAATGCTCTCTTTTGGGTTGATGACACTTTAAAACAAAACTTTGAGTTATTTGGGGACGTTGTTTCGTTTGACGCAACATATCGTACAAACAGGTATTTATTCTAGAATTATAAACATTTTTAGTTATATATTCTAATGGTATTTTTTTGTGTTTTTTTAGGTATTGTATGGTATTGGTACCTTTTACTGGCATTTATAATCACAAAAGGTGCGTCACTTTTGGAGCTGGTTTGTTGTGTAGAGAAGATACAAATTCCTATATTTGGTTACTTCGGTCATTCTTGAAGTGTTTTGGAAAAGCATCAATCATGGTCGTGACCGATCACGATCCAACAATGAAAAAAGCTATTGAGATAGTATTGCCATACACAAAACATAGATTTTGTATGTGGCATATCACAAGTAAACTTCCATTGAAGGTACTAACATTATTGTTATATTCTTATCAGTATAAATATGACATTATTTTCAATATAAATATGACAGTATTGTTCTTTTCTTATCAGAATTTTAAATGAAATATTTTTTGTAATTAGGATAATAGATTAAATTAAATGCCATTTTATACTATATTATATTCTAACAGAATAATATATGAATTGTTTTTGAAGGTAAGCTGGGAAACAATGAATGAATCGGATTTTAAGGCGGGCTTCAATAGTATAGTATGGGACTCCAAAATTGTTGTCAATGATTTTGAAATGAGATGGGATCCATTAATGGTAAAATATTAGCTGCAAGACAATAAATGGATGAAAGATATGTTTGATTTGAGAAGCAGTTGGATTCCAGCCTATTTTAAAGATGTACCGATGTCAGGTCTAATGAGAACAACTTCTCGGTCGGAAAGTGAGAATTCAGCATTCAATAGGGTATCGCATCATGGTTATACGTTAAACAATTTCATGAATGCTTTTGAGTCTGTTATGGAAAGGCAAAGGAATAATCAGATCAAATTTGATTTTGATACATCTACTATAATTCCAATCATCAAAACACCTCTTGAAGATATGGAGAAACATGCATCTATGGTATACACCAGGACTATTTTTCTCATGGTGCAGAGGGAGATTCGTCATTCACTTGTTTCTTATTCACAGAAGAGTGTTACATCAGGCGTTGTTTCTGACATATGCATTGTCAAACATAAAAGGACAAATATATCAAAGAAGAAGGTAGTAGTTGAGAAAAAAGAAAAAGTTGACATCGATTCTGAGGTAATGTTGACATTTTAGAATATACTTAATATTCTAATAATTTTGAAAAAATATTCTAATTTTTCTTTTTTGAATATACTTATTATCCTAATACTTTTGAAACAGGTTGAATTCAACAGAGAAGATCTAACAGTGAAATGTTCATGCATGCTTTTTGAGCGGTTTGGAATTTTTTGTAGACACATATTCTGTATTCTAAAGATTTATGACATACAAGAGATTCCGTCAAGATACATTCTTAAGAGATGGAGAAGAGATATTATCCCCACCACAGTTTTGAAAAGGACGTTTAGATATGGTGATTCGTCTGGAAATGTTGAGAAGGTTGCATACAAAGCTTTTTCCATGCTTGATCAATGCTTGTCTTCATTAAGTAATGATGACAAGAAGTTAGAAGATTTCATGCAGAAGCTTGAAGTTTTTATGACTGATATTGGTGAACAAGGTTCAGACAAATTACCGGTTACAAAAGAAGCTCATATTGATAAACTTTACGGAGCTACTACGAATCCTGAAGTTGTTGATGTTGAAAATCCACCTATGGTGAAGAATAAAGGTTCTGGTACAGGAAAATGATAGTTTCGTTTTTATTACTTCTTTTCATAGTTTATTTTTAGTTAAAACCACCTCATTTTAGTTAATCTTCACGCATATTTTCTCTTTTTGTTATTTTTCTCCTTTACCGGGTGCTTTCTAGTCTTTTGAGCTTATTTGCAGGATTTGCCGAAGACTATTTGTTATTGGAGGTTTGGAAGGAGTGCGGGACTATTGGAGGCTTGCAATTTGTTCATGGAATTGAAGTGGTGCAATTGGGCTTGGTGTCAATATAAGCAAGAAGCGCGTCATACTTAAATTTTGGGCGGGACGACGAGAATTCGAGCTATAGAAGATTAAAGGAGCATTGGAGCATCTTGGAAGAGTTTGGAAGACATAATTGGGCTATCAAGAACTTACACAAACGGGTTGGACCATAGATGAGAAGAGTAATCTAGAAGTGCCAATTAAATGGGCCAAAAAGCCAATTCAGCAGAATCCACGCGGTCCGCGTGGATTTACAAATGGTCCGCGTGGATCGCACTGTGAAGAACCCGAATTTTAGCCTTTTGTCTCTATATGGGGAAAGTTGGTGGAATACTTTTGGGCAACTTTTGGATCCGATTTTTGACCACTTTTACTGAAGTTTTGAGAGGATTTTTCATTATGAAGACTTGAAGAAACAAACACTTTTTCTCTCTAGAAGATTAGAAGATTTGTGGATTTCTTTCATCTTTCATCTTGAACAATGTTTGGTATCTCTAATCTCTCTTGTTTTTGTTTAATTTTGGCCATGCTTAGCTAGATTTTCATTTGGTTGACTTGGATATAATTGCTTGAATGTTTTGGTTATTTTGAAGAATTCCATGAACTTGTGTTGAATATCTATGATTATATTTTTTATGAAAACTTCCTTCATATTTATATATCTCTAGTCATGAATATTGATATGTGAATGTTATTTTTGTTGGTTAAATTCTTGGCTAAGTATTGGGTCTTCAATTTAACAAGCAACAATTAGTTTAAATGTTTGTTTTCATTTCATTTAGACTAAGAAAATGTTTTCTCCACAGTGGTAATGAAAGCAATAGATTACTCTTTGGATTTGGTGACTCTTAAAACCTAATGCTAATTGATTTTCACAAAATTACATGCTTTATTAGTTTTGTGACTTTGATTTAGGAAATGTGCTATGAGCTTCTCTAGTCATTTTAATACAAAAGAAGAGTTGACGCAAGTTATGCTTATAAATTGCTATAGCCAAGTTAGATTTTAAACACAAGTATTGCACCTTGGTATTCTCATGATTATTTAACCAAATGTTCAAGTGATGAAAGTCCAAAGTCAACCATCTTTCTTTTATTGATTTTACATCAAACTTTTCTTTTGTTGATTTGTGTTTTTAAATCTTAGTGCAATTCTAGTTTTCTTTTAAACATCTCAAAAGATCAAAATCCCCCATTTTACTTTTACTTTTGTTTTACAAGTACTTAAACAAGTGATTTACATTGAGATTTAAATTGAACCAATCTCCGTGGATACGATCCCTTTACCACTATACACTATTTTAGTGTGTAATATTTAGGGTGTTTATTTTGTTGGCCTCGACAACCACCAAAAAACGTTTAAAAAGTGCTTTGGAGAAGGCTACTATTCAAGGTAACAAGCAATCAAGATCATGCAAAACATGTGGAGTTAAAGGGCATAATTTAAGGAAATGTTTGACATTGTTGAATAACTCCAAGGTACAAAGTGCATAGTTGTGTTTAGAAATATATTTTGATTTTTTTCGTATTTCAATAAAGTTCAATAATACCATACAGATAAAAGTTTGAATTTTTTAGTTTGGACATTTTTCTGTTGTTTTGGTTTGTGATGATGTATGAGACATTTAGGTTGTGATGATGTGTTATACATTTGAGAACATATTGATTCTTCTAATATTTTCAATCTTTAATTTTTCAAAGTATATACGAATGATTGCAGTATAATGCTTTGTTATCAAAATATTATAATACAAGATTATGTATGTAAGAATGTTATATAGGTATATGCAACATCTAATATTATTCTAATAGAATACTGATGACATTATACATTATTCTATTAGAATATTCTACCATGGCCATTAAGAAGTGATCATAATACCTACTATACATTAAGCATTAATCACCTAATAAACCATATCAAGTTTCTTACATAATACTAGGCATCATTTTTTTGTCTAATTTGTTCAAAATAATATAGATATTAGAAAAGAATTGTTGTTAAGTCACCATAACCACATTTATAAAATTCCAAACTTCTATCAAATTATATTTACTACCCATTTCCAATTCATCCATTCTTTTGATACCTTCCTCTAACATCTTTTTTCTAGTCGCATGATCAAATTTTCCAAATTCGATTGCCTCTTTGATGACTCTCTCCTTGTGGTTGTTGATTTCATGTGTAGCAATCTTAACAAAATATAAGGCACGTAATTTTACAAATTGAACATCTTGCACATCACTGCCTTTTTCCATTTCCACATTCCACTTTCCTTGCTTTTCTCCACAATATTTTTCCATATGTCTCATTAAAAGTGCTCCATTCTCTGTTGTCAACTTCTTTGTGTTACAGTCAATTTTCATCATCTTCACTGTTGTTGATCGCAAACCTTCGACTTTATTGACGATAAATGTAGTTTTCTCCAGATATCATATAAAGTACAATTTCTGCAATGTATATTAACAAAATTACATTATTCAATCTATTATATTGTAACTTTAATACATTTAATAAAAGTAAATCAAAACTTACTAATGATGTAGGTGTCATGTGACATCCCCATTTTCACGGCCAGAAAATACCGATTTGTTTATGCTTTGTTTTATAAAATCAGAGTAATCTTTTAAAGAAAACGGTTGTAGAATTTTTTCCCAAAAAAAGATATGATAATAACTTATCAAAACATTTCTCAAAGAGAATGTATTTTCATTTAATAATAAAACCTCGGGATGTCATGTTCCGATACAGACATATAACCATAAACAGAACTTACATTCAATTACACTAATGATTTACATCTCCTTTAATCTCTCAGTGCAAAGAAGCTTCGTATCGATACCTGGGATACAATTAAACTGAGTGGGTCAGGCTTGGGAGCCTGGTGAGCATATAGGGTTTTCAACTAGGGATGTTATTCGGGTCGGAACCGAACCGAACTGACTCGAACCCGAATAAACTGAAAACCGAATAAGGGTAATTGTATGAACCGAAAACTGAACCAAATAAGCAATACGGGTTCGGTTCGGTTCGGTTCCGACCCGAATAACCCAAATAACATGTAGAAGATGATTAAGGAGCCAAATAAACCAAATAACATTTACAATGTGATTATAAATATCGTATTTTGTATGACTTGAATGGAGTTTGATCATAGTAGAAACTATAAAACAACGATGACGAGACGATTATTTTTTCCAGACGCAAGGGTCAACTTTTTTTTTCTTATCGTGAATAGACTTTGAAGTTTGAACTTTGAACCGGTGATGATCGATCAATGAGTCCAGGTTATCGTAAGTCGCAAGGGCAGTAGCCGCAACTGTAGATCAAAGAGTAATGTCGCAAGGATGAGAAAAACCTCAATCGATCAAAGAAGTAATGTCGCTGACTCGTCGATTTGGTGTAATACGGATGATCGAATTCGATTGCGTTGATTTTTTTGGTGTATTACGTGGGTTTTGTTGGGTAACGATCGATAGAAAAGAAGATCGAATAAGCAATCATGTTAGGAAAAAAATGTGACTTTTCATATTCGGTTCGGTCCTTTTGGACCGAATAAGCCCTTATTCGGGTAACCCGAACCGAATAACCCGAAAACCGAATAAGCCTTATATAGATACCTGAAAACCGAATCGAATTGCTTATTCGGGTCTAATTCGGTTCGGTCCGGTTCGGTTTTCGGTTCGGTTCGGGTTTTCGGGCCAAATTCTCATCCCTATTTTCAACCCACAATAATATAATTATTATATTCAATCATCAAATAATCAACCCAATTACCCATCCCCATTATCTTCTTTTAATCTTCCCTAAAGTTATTATCCTAAGGGTCATCTCTTATATCATATTTACCGCTCATCTCCTTATATCTTATATCCTTATATGCTTGTTCCTAAGAACTTTTCTTAAGGATCATCGTCTGTATCATATAGACAATACTAATTCAGGGATCACTCCCTCGATATATGTCTAGTAAGGGTTAGGGTATCATCGCATGATTACACAGCCACAACATCGCCTGGACTCGTAAATCATAATAAGGGTTAGACTATCATCGCATGAATACGCAGCCACAACATCGCCTGGACTCGTAATTCATAATAAGGGTTAGACTATCATCGCATGAATACGCAGCCACAACATCGCCTGGACTCGTAATTCATAATAAGGGTTAGACTATCATCGCATGAATATGCAGCCACAACATCGCCTGGACTCGTAATTCATAATAAGGGTTAGACTATCATCACATGAATACGCAGCCACAACATCGCCTGAACTCATAATTCATAATAAGGGATAGACTATCATTGCATGAATACGTAGCCACAACATCGCCTGGACTCGTAATTCATCATCTATCTATCATCACCATTATATCCTCACCTTTCTCTTATCACATTCTTTCAACACACATCAACTATTTCATCTATCCATGTTCTACCCAACATATTTGTAGATATAAATTACATATATAGTTTAAATCATTTAACACCCATATAAAAACATCAATTCCAAGCCCATCTCATATAGACAATTAATATATAACACATAGCATGTATTTCATAGCTAATACTTTATATTTATGTGTTTAGAAGAGAGTAACCACACACTCATACATATACACAACAATATATATATATATATATATATATATATATATATATATATATATATATATATATAGCATGTATTTTATAAAATACTTCATATCTATGTGTAAGATGAAAGTGACTATACACTCACACATATAAACAACTTTATATTATACACATAACGCGTATTTCGTATAAAATACTTCTTAATTATGCGTTAGAAGAAAGTAACTACACACTCACACATATAAACAACTTTATATTATACACATAACACGTATTTCGTATAAAATACTTCATAATTATGCGTTAGAAGAAAGTAACTACACACTCACTTGATTAGAAGATGATCGGACAACACTACGACTTGTAGAAGTAGTATTTTTCGGTAGATCTGGAAGATCTTCACAAAAACCGGACTTCTCGCAGACAGAGCTTCGGCTCGGGAATTTCACTTCTCGGGATCTTCGGGGCCTCGGGACTTGCTTCAGGGCTCGGGAATGATACCGGGGCTTCGGGGTATAAGTTGCACGAAAAACGATGCAAAAACGCGAGAGAAAGGGAGGAAATGAGCAAAGAAGTCGGTTGCCCTCGACACCCTTTTATAGGGGGGCTGGAAACCCATTTACGTTGGGCGTAAATCTACATTACGCTGGGCGTAATGTGGATTAGATCGCTGACTCCCCCCATGGATAATATCGGTTAATTTATAATTAAATTAAATATCGAAAATATTAGATAAACTTCAAAAATTCATATCTTCCTCATACGAACTCCGTTTTTGACGTTCTTTATATCCCCGCGTAGGTGAGACTACGCTCTACAACTTCCGTTTAGACTCCGTCGGCTAATTTTGACTTTATTTTTATTAGTTATTTTTAGTAGGCCGAGATGGAAAAACTCCGTTATAAAATCATAACTTCTTTATTTGACGTCCGTTTTCGCCTATCTTTTCATCGTTTCACTACAATTAACGAGATCTTTAATTCTCATTTAGATTGTTTTGGCTAAAAACCGCTCGGTCTCAAATCGAGTATTCGGGCTGCATACCGCTAAGTCGAAACTTCGAAAAATCATAACCTCCTCATACGAAGTCAGATTTGGGCGTTCTTTTTATGCACGCTCATGGTTTAATGAACTCTAGACTTTCGTTTAGATCGCTAAGGCTAAATATCACTCTAACGTAAATTCACTTTTTACGTCATTCAGCGTCGTGCCGGTTCTGTCGCGAAACTTCGACAGGTCATAACTTCTTCGTTATAACTCAGATTTTGGCGTTCTTTATATGTACGAAATCCTTGTAACATATACTATAACTTAGTTAAGATTATTCCTTCAAAATAATCTTCCATCAAGAAGTCATTTTTGACGCTTAACGTTTCTAATTGACTAGCCCGGATCTACGGGCGTTACATGTCATTCCATAAGTTTCTTCTAACGATTTTGTTTGTATGCTATCTATAATATGAACTTGTGGATATGTTAGGTTGAAAACAACAACATACATCTGATCACCATTATGTATTGGGAAAACCACCTGCAATTCCAACAAATTCATCAAAAAGTTAACATAATTCCTATCCTTTCATAATGTAATATTTTAATTAATAAAATATTCTTACGAGTTTAAGATCATTGAAATTTACATTTGCCGTGAAATTAGATAGAAACTTATCAACACGAGTCTCAAAAGTTAAAAAAACGCTCGTCAAAAGATTTAGTTTCATGTAACAACTCAGAACTCTGTAAACATAGAAAAACAGAAAAATTAGAATATCTTGTTACAATTTACAACTATAGAAGTTCCAATTGTAAAAGAAATTACCATAATTTTGGTATTGAAGAACAGGCGGTATGGTTTACTTTTTGATTTTTGTTCCTCGTAATTTAGAACAGCAGCCCAAGAATCAATCACACGATGATGTATAACATGTTCAGGTCGCATGCTCTCAAAATCCTGTCTATGCATAATCTCTCCCGTATTTGTTTCAAAAAGTACCTCCCTTAATTTTAAACATGAACGAAAAATATGTCATCAACATTAGAATAAATATACACATGTATTATACCAAGAGTTAGTGACTTACATTCTATTTTCTCCTGTGCACATCTTATTAGAACCTGAATCAAAAAGAACATTCTGCAAATCGATTCTATCAAATAAATTCACAACTTTATCCATATATGGTGATTTGTAAGAACTTATATCATTCTCCCCTGTGTCACCATTTTGAGATTCAACCCTTTCATGTGATCCCTTTTTTTTTGTTTTCATTGTTTTGATTATCAACACTTGAAAAAACAAGATCTGAAAACAACTTAATGAACTTCTCTTTCAATTCATTTGTTATATTGACATCTGGGAACTTTGATATACAATCAGAAACAATTTCATACGTGTCCTCCTTTCTTGATGAAACTTTATTGAACATCTTATCAAAGTTATCTTTATATTCCTGAAAAATAATAAAATAATAGAATTATGAGCATGTAATATTTTATCATCTCAGCATATCTATAATATTTAGTATGAACCATAAGCATGTAATATAAGAATATCCAGATTTTTACAAAATCATACTTTAACCTAATATAAAAAGACATTAGAATATTTTTCTTATATTAAGTTAGGATATAATTAAAATATATTCTAAAACATAATTTAATAATATATTCTACTTAGAATATACCTCAATACGTGTGTCCTGATTCTCATTCACCTGATTTTCATTCTTCTCACGTTCTAAATTTGAACTTTGTTCAATTAGATTCCCAACCCCAAATCCACCAGTTTCAATCTTAAAAGATTGTCTTTCCTTCAACTTATCTGTTGTCCACATCGTAACTAATGGTGTTTTATGTTCTATTTTTTGGAGCTTGCATTCAATTTCATCACAGTAAATTAGCTGCATTATTTCAACATCATATTAGATATCCATTTTTAAGAAAAAAATAAGTATATGAAAAAACATACAAATAGCAACAACATCGGGCCTCTATAATAACAATTGGGGTTGTCTGGACGCCATCTCCCTTTTGAATTTTTCACACAGTACAACAAATATGCACACCAATCGATTTTAGAAATGTCATCTACTTCAACAAGTGCTCTAACTGGAACTAAGTTGTTTGTCCCCATAGGAATGGATTCTGCAAATGTATTAACAAATAAAGCTATGAAACCCAGCTTGAAATTCATATCCACTTGTTCGGATTTTTGAATAATCTTCTTGTAGTTTGTTGCATTTGCCTTTCCGTCTTCAAGTTCCTTCATCCATCCATCAAACACTTGATGATCTTCACTAACCTTGTCCAAGTCAAATAAGCTTTTTCCATTTTTGGGTAAACCAAACACTTTATGAATTTTTTCCTTTGTGATCTTTATTCTTTTTCCTTTAATCAGAATACTGTTTGTGCCTTCATCATAATGCTTAAGCACAAAATGACAAATTTTTAAGGGAATACTCTTAATGTTGACCTTCAAAAATGCTTTAAATCCCATCCGTTTCACCCAATCTTTTTTGTTCTGATGTCAAAGAACTTACAGCATCTGTCATCAATCCAGGTGTCGATCTAGTGTTTATTGAAGGCAACTCCTTCAATATATCTTTCACAGTCTTTTGCTCTTTCACGGTTTTTTGTTTCTTTATTGCTGCACGATTGTCCCCACTATTCATCTTCCTTTTTGCTTCTTTAATCTTTGTCACTCCTTCAACATATTTTCTATCACCGGTTCTCTTTTTTACATAGATTTCTTCATCAGATTCATCATCTAATTCATTACATCAGTCATAGATGTTAGTACAAAAATCCAAAAATCATATATCATTTAATTACAAAGTAATATTCCAAACACAATATTATACATATACACTTAAGTAAAATGTAGATATTTATTCAAATTATATTATTTATAAAAAATTAAACTCAAATGTTGCAAAATCCTATATCAGCTAAGTAAAACAACAAAAAAATCAAGTATCACATGATTTATGATATAATAATATATAGAATGTGTAATATGAACCATAAATATTTCATATCATAGAAACATACTTTCACATCAATAAACAATAGAAAAATACTTTCACATCAAAATATCAAGAATTTCAATTATGATCCATAAGCAATTCATGTCAAACATAGTCTATGAAAATTGTTCTTCGAAACACTCTAATATTTATATTGTTCCATAATATTGGAATTGTAAAGTATAAAATCATAATGATGTAAAATGTTTCTGCTAACTCTAATTGTAAATGCATAATCAATAATAACAAATATGAATTTTACCTATATATGACATTCTTGCTATTAGAATAACATTAATACACAAGATATTATAGTACAAATACAATAATTGATAATATACTTTTTTTTTCTTTAGCTTTTGTTGTTGTATCGGCTGATTCATCAATAAGCTTCAATGATTTTCTTCTTTCAGTTAGTCGTTCGGCTATTGAAGTTTTTTCATGAGTTTTATCCATATACAACCTTCTTGCTGTTTATTGTCATTTTCATAATCAAATTAGGAAATAATAATTGATTTATCATATCCAAATATCTAGAGTAACATTTAAAAATATTATATTAGAATAAGATTAATAGAACATAGAAAAACATTAATAAAATATAGAATATTTTATTGTAATACATAGAATAACATAAACAAATGAGATAAATATTTTATTAGAAAAGATAGAATACACAATATATAATTTATTCTTTTATATTCTATTATAATACATAGAATAGTTTATTAAAGTATATAGAATAACAGAAACAAATTAGATTAATAATTAAAAATATTCTATTAGAATAAAATTAATAGAATATAGAAAAACAATAATAGAATATAGAATATTTTATTATAATACATAGAATAACAGAAATAAATGAGATAAATATTTTTATTAGAATAGAATAATTGACAATGTACCTTTTTTTTGCTTTTCTTTTGATGTTGTAGCTGTTAATTGAATGATCAACTTCGATGATTTTCTTTTTTGAACCAACTGTTTGCCTGTTGAAGTTTCAACTTCACTATTTCTACCCACTGTCATCATTTTTATTTTTTATTTTGTCATTCTTGTTATAATATTATCTGCATGAAAATAATTAATGTTAAATACAATTTAACTGTAATTTGTAATAGAAAAACACTTACATTTATTTCAAAAATATATTCTAACTCATCATAATACATACACACAAAGAAAACATCATATAAAGATACACATAATAAATTTAAAGCAAATTGACCAATATGCCCCTGCACTGTTTCTTTATGAGATTAAAATTACTCGAATTTTCTATAAACACAGTTACATACATACACATAAAAAACAGAAGCAAATTGATGAATATGTCCCTGTACATAGTATTTTTTCCATCCACTTACCTTAGTGATGCTTGACTTAACCATGCATAAAGTTTATACAATGATTAAAGTTTTGTGTAAAAGAACAGTTAGAAGTTGAATCACATAGTAAATGTCAAAAGTGGAATGATAACTCTCTATTTTATCAGAAGATGCAGAAAACACATATAATAACTTGATTGTTAATTACACAATTTTGTTTTTGTTTATGTGATGAGTTCTATACTAATTCAGATCAAGTTCTGAATTATTAGAGGACATAATATGCAATTGTTTAATGGAAAAACTTTATTATTCTTATTCAGACCAAGACCACCAGGACCAATACAATGAGAAAGTTTTTTTTCATATCTGCCTTGAAAGCACTTGTGTCTATTTCCTTTTTCACATACACACAAAATCTCAAAAGTAATAAATAAATGTGTTTGGTTGGAATCAAAACTGAATGCCCCTGCAAATAGATGAAAGGCTAAAGCTTTATTTATCATTAATCCAAAGAGTCCCACATAAGAATGTATTAAATGTAATATAAGTAGGGGCATATTCATATTTTCAGCTGTGAAGCCTTTGTCTCATTGTTTGTGCTGAGTATTTCACTAAGAAACAAGAGCCTGATGCCCTAATTATTAGTATGTAAATATGGAGATTGGAGGAACAATAGAAGGTCAATTCTCAAAGCTATATCGCCGTTTTCAAACAGACTCAAGGATATAAATGATAATTAATAGAACTATTGAAATACCTGGAATTTCTTGAGAAGTTCTGGTAATAATGGCATTTAGGTGATCTGATGGTGTAGATTCTGAAGCACGTGTTGATGTAGCCATTTTCGTTGATAAGAAATACTCGATAAGAATGAAATTATGTAAGTTTAGGGTTTTATCGATGTTATCAAGTGAAAATCGGATTCACAACATTGAAAAATGAAATTGATACAGGGAGAAATCGAAGATGACGAGTTCAAGAGCATAAGAAGTTAGGGTTTTGATGGATTGTTTAAAACCGAAAATGATAAGAAGTTTTGGAAGAGGGTTATGAGAATACAGATGAAGAAATTGAGTTTTTTTATTTTAATGTTCTTCCATCGTGCATAAGTATAAAATCTCAAAGTTATTACGTTTGTCCCTTTTTCGTCCCTGGAAAATAAGTCCTAGTATTTTTAGTCCCTTTTAATTTAAAAACTTACAGTTTGGTTCAAATATTATTTTAATTGTAAAATAAAATTACTTAATTACAAATATTCTAAAACAAATATTTTCATTTATTCTAAAATTTTACTTCTACTAATAGAGACAATGTATTTTTTTCTAAAGTATACTAAAATTTTATTATTGTGATTTTTTATTATTGTAACATGATACTAAATCTAATTTCATTTATTCTTTTTATTAAAATATTGTAAAATAAAATTACATATTATATTAAAAGGTTTTATTATTAAGTATTTTAATGAAACCAGAATAATCAGAATAATTCATATAAAACAAATTAGAATAAGCTTAATACAATATTAGCAATATGTGTTTTAATCATTTATCATTTTACCAAACAATTTTTTAATCAAATAAATAGGCATCATCAAACAAAAAGTTTAAACGCTATATATCATTTACTATTAAGCAGTAAATATTTTATCAAGATACCAACTAACTGGTTTAAGCATATCATTTACCAAAATATCACTGGTTTAAGCATATCCTCAAACATACGCATTTGAAAAAAAAAACAAAATAGAAAATAAAATGTATGTATGTAATAAGCCAATATAAGAAATTTTCAAACTTTCTTCATTTCCAAATTGTCTCTTGCTTCACTGCCTTCTTTCACCAACATACACCTAGTTTTCTTATCAAGTTTTGAAAATTCCAATGCTTCTGCAACATTCAATTTTCTCTGCTTGTTGATTTGATGGTTTGCTAGCTTAGAAACATAAAATGTACGCAACTTTGCAATCTTCTTAGATGTCCTAACACTTTCTTCTCCCAGTTCCACATCCCATTTTTCTTCTTTCTCACCCATGTATTTTTCCATATGCCTCATCAAAAATATACCATCATCATTTGTCTTAGTTTTTGTTTGCAAATTGTAAATCAAAAGAAAAAGAAGGCAGATGATGGAAAATCAAAGAAAAAAATTTAAAAAAACGTTGTTACTTCTGAAAGCGACTCTGATTCTTCTTCTGATTCATCCTCACAACATAGAAAAAGAATTAAAAAAGATATCAACAATCATTCTTTAAAACAGTTAACAAAATAAATTTTTTGGATTTATTTTTTTCGGTTGATTATTATGAACATTCAAGTTGATTAAAATAAATATTCTAATTTATTTCAATTTTTAAATTTCTTCGTACAACTAAAAATACAAAAAAAAAAAAAAAAAAAAAGACTTGAAAAGAAAAAAAGACACTATGTTTCAGATTCTTCATCTTCACAGTCAGAGACATCAGAGTTAAAGACATCCACAACAGAGAGTGATGAATATGGTAAAATATCTTGTCTTTTATAATATATATGTTGACATCCAATAAAAGTATATTATATTTTTCTAATAGAATAATTATTGATGCAGATAAAGTAAATAAAAAGAAAAAAAGAAAAGTCAAAAAACATTTCAAGCACCATAACAAATTAATCCATAATGATGTTAAGCACAAAAAAAAAAAAAAAAAAACATGTTTCTGATTCTTCAACAGAATCAGAGACAGAATCATATACACAGTCAACGGGTAAAATAATCTAAACTTTTTTTTTTTTTTCGTGAAATATGATTTTATACTATACAATTCCAATATTATGGAACAATATAAATATTAGAGTGTTTCGAAGAACAGTTTTCATAAACTATGTTTGACATGAATTGCTTATGGATCATAACTGAAATTCTTGGTATTTTGATGTGAAAGTATTTTTCTATTGTTTATTGATGTGAAAGTATGTTTCTATGATATGAAATATTTAAAGTTCATATTACACATTCTATATATTATTATATCATAAATCATGTTATACTTGATTTTTTGTTGTTTTACTTAGCTGATATAGGATTTTGCAACATTTGAGTTTAATTTTTTATAAATAATATAATTTGAATAAATATCTACATTTTACTTAGATGATATAGTTAGAATAACATAACATCTTTTGCTGATTTTGATTAAGAATATTTAGATCAAATGAACTGGGGAATAATTAGAACACTCTGTAGAGTTAACATTTAGATACATAGACTCTATATAAATCACACACTGAGATTTAGGTTTAGATTGTATGCTTTATAATGCTATATTCCATTACATCCTGACTTCGACATATAAATCGCTAGTGAACTATCTCGATTATTAGACATTTATTAAATACACACAACGATTTAAAGTGAAAAAACTTTCTATAATAAGAACAGATAGGTTTATTGAGTAAGAACAAGAGGTTTGTAGTATTATACTTACTTGGAACAGCTGTTGATACAAAATCAGAATCAGAATCTGTAGAATGAGCCATTTGATTCGATATCAAATTCAAAATCAAAATGTTTTTAATGTTCTAGTTGATTATCGAGTGGTTTTCGTGTAATAATCGGAAGATGAATTTCAGGTATAATCAGAATCAGAGTCTGAAACAATGATCGAGATTTGGAAGCAGAACGATGATCGAGATTTGGATCAAATGGGTTTTAGGGTTCGTACCGGGTGTTTTTGTATGTTGAAAGAAAAAGAATGCAAAATTCCATTCATGCCCCTCCGTGTCTTGATCTAATCCCAAAGTTCCATTAATTTACAAAATTGTCACCGCCTATTTTATGGTTTAATCTGAATTAATATTAGTCTTTGATTATTTAGGATGAGTGGTCAAGATTTGGTCTCCCCGTCTCACAAAATCAAGTGGTCTCACATGAACCTAACCCCATATATATATATATATATATATATATATATATATATATATATATATATATATATATATATATATATATATATATATATATATATTAAAATTGAAGTTGAAAATTTTGTCCATATGTCCATTTAGATAAACTTGTTTTCAAAATTAATAGAAAAAGATACGAGAAACATGAAGATCTATATCATAAAATAATCATATTTTAAACACAAATCACAACATATCATTTATTGGTTTTATATATGTTGTTTGATTCATGAAATTACCTTTTATAAAAAAATTATGTTTACTTAATTTATGAAATAACTTTTTCCGACATTATAATTCATGAACTTAAAAAAAACATATGCTTTTGGCAAATGATATGGTTTTCATGGAATACACAAAATTAAACTTTTCTAACATAAGTTTTTGATGAAATTTAAATATATTAGGTACATCAATTTGTAGAATATTTGACGTATTAGCTGAAAAATTTGTGGATGACTGAAAATCTAACTGTTATAAAATAATTAATGGATAGTTAAAAAAGTTAACCGGTATAAAATAATTTTTGGTAAAACTAACTATAAATTAGCTGAAAAATAAAAATGACATAAAAACATTTAAAAAATATATTTTATATAATTAATTAAGATGTATATTTGAAAAAAAAAATTTGAAGCTAGTCTAAGTAGATTTTAAAATAAATAAATAAAAACTAGCTTATAATTTATTATTTTTTGTTTGTTGACAGTTTGAAAAATCTTCAAAAATAAATTATTTTATTTGGTAACTGTGATAATCCAAAATAAACTAAAAGTAGTTTATATTTTCATACAAAACACATGGGACGGAGTTAGGAAAAAAAAATCAAAATAGGTATCCATAGACTAGTACATCAATCTCATGAGAAGTGAACATCTTAATTTTTTATTAATCCTAATGGGGTTTTGTATAAATACTCCTCCCTGTGGACTTACTTTTTTTTTTTTTTTTTTTTTTTTTCTTTTCTTTTTTTTTTTTTTTTTTGTTTATTGTTGTTTTTAATTCCTCTTTAATTATTATTATTATTATTATTATTATTATTATAAATTTCTAACAAAATTTTATAATTACAACGACATTATAAATTCAGACGACGTTATAAAATTTGAACGGCTATATAAAATTTGTTTTTAATTATTTTTTATTTTATATTTTAATATTATGATTATTATTATAAATTTCGAACAACATTTTATAAATCGAACGACATTATAAATTCGAACGGTTATATAAAATCGCTTTTGAATTCTTATTTATTTATTATTATTATTATTATTATTATTATTTTATATATATTAGGTGTGAAACTCGTGTATTACACGGGTTGATTTAGGAAAAATTAAACATTAAAATGTATCAGAAAATATTTTTTAATATGCAACTCTATAATAAGAAATGAAGAAAATATATTTATTGCAATTTAATATCATATATATGTTATTTAATATTATATATATATATATAAGTATGACTTTAATTTTAAAAATTGAAACAAACCAAAAATTGACAACTGGATAATATTTATTTCAAAAATACCACAAAATGACAAGTGTCAAAACTTATGAAAAATTGACATGTGGCAAAAAGACTTTCATTTATTAAGGAGGATATATATATATATATATATATATATATATATATATATATATATATATATATATATATATATATATATATATATATATATATATATATAGGGCTTAGGTAATTTTTGGTTACTTAACTTTTGGTTTTGTGCTCATTTGGTCACTTAACTCTTTTTAAGTTTTAAAAGGTCATCAAACTTTTGGCTTTGTGCTGATTTAGTCACTTAACTTTTGGTTTGGTCATATTTAGTCACCTAACTTTTAAAATTGTGCTCATTTAGTCACTAAACTTTTAAATTTTTTAAAAAGTTAAGTGACTGAGCATAATTTTAAAATTTAGGTGACTAAATGAGCACAAATCTAAAGTTAAGTGACTAAGTGTGACCAAACCAAAAGTTAAGTGACTAAATGAGCAAAAAGTCAAAAGTTTGATGACCTTTTAAAACTTAAAAATAGTTAAGTGACCAAATGAGCACAAAACCAAAAGTTAAATGACAAAAAATACCTAAACCCATATATATATATATATATATATATATATATATATATATATATATATATATATATATATATATATATATATATATAATGTTTTCAAATCAAATATCCAAAAATTGATTAGATTGAGTTGAAGGTGATAAATTTGGGTAGGGGTTACTTACCACCTAATGGATTTTATTCATATTTAAAAGATATATTATCGACAAATATTTATCTTTTTATTCTTAGAAAAAAATACTAAAAAGATAACTTCTCGAAACAAATTATAAAGTTGTGAAATATGTTGTCGTGAACTCAAAAAAAAGTAATTTCATAAAAAATGATATTTCATCATGTTTTTCGTGAAAAAAAAAATATTATTTTGTGATAGATTTTTTTTTTAAATAGCTATTTTAGGATATAATCCTACATTTTTTTTTATCTTTGTAATTAATCTCTTTTCAGCTCATAAGAAGTTAGAACTTCGTTGGCCTAAATAAACAAGGTTTTAAGCTAGTTTATTACTATTTAATGGAGTATTTAATAAAATAACTTATTGTAATTTATAAAATAATTTATAAGCTTCTATAGACTAGTTTGATATATATTTTTGATAGCTTAAATTGAGATAATTTGCACCAAACAAAATCTTATCTATTTTACACCCGCATGATTAATAGCTTCACAACTCACATAATATTTTTGTAATCATTAATTTTATCCTTTTGAAATGTTATTTTTATAAGGGAATCATTAGTATTTATCTTGTTGAAGAAGGATGTTCTTTATGATTAGGCTGGTGAAAAATTTCTCATTTTGGATTCTTTTATATTGCCTTGGTGTAATTTGTTTTATTTTGTATTTTTCTTTGTAGTATTTAGGTGAAAATATATATTTATTTTTTGAAGTAGGATCCACTAATATGTGTTGTAAGGTACCAAAGTCATGCAATCATTATGTTTTTTTCCTTAATTAATAATTTATCAATTATAAAAGTTTGATTTTCCAAATAATTTAATAAAAATAAATAAACAGTGAATAGAGTTCATATAAATGCAACATCTTGGAATGTGAGAGAAAAAAAAAATTACTAGCATTTTAAGCCATGTTAATATGAATTGACAAAATATCCTCAAGCTTCAATAATATATTTTTTTAAATTGGATATTAGTATTAAATATGCATTGAAATAGTTAGAATAATTCATGTTCATATGCGCCAACAATGTGTATCGTGTTGAAAAGATAATTAATTGGTTGCATGTAATTTAATACTATAGATTTATGAACTTGTAGACGGCAGAAACGCTCTATGGTGTTGTACTTAAGCGCTTAATCGTTGTACGTAACAAATAATAGCCGAAAAATAAATGAAAATTGATTGAAATATTGTTGGGCCCAAACATAATAGAGTGTTGGTTGAAAACTTGAAATGGTCCAGACTCCAGATATTTGAAAAGCAAGCATAATTATCTTTTGCAGTTAATATTACGTAAAAAAGTAATTATTGATTAATTACTTTACAAGTAATTGATTTAAAATTATAAAGAGTAAACAACATTTTTGGTCTATTTTGTTTACACCAATCTACATTTTATGTTTTCAAAATTGATATCCTCATTATTTTCTGGTCCTTGAAACTGTTATAGTCTAAAAAGCTTCATGACACCTTGTATCCATCACGTGAAGGTAATTTTTTTCATTTCAGTTTCTCTTTCTACTCTTAATGTCCATTTTAAAAATAGTAAATTAATCATCATCATCTTCTCATGTTATGTATACCATCTTCATATGTTTCTTTCTTTTCTGGTGCCACGAAGAAAAAAAATCCTAGCTAATCGTACCATCTAAAAATGGTGATTTGTGCATTTAGTAGCCAAACAATAATAGTCACATCATAGACCAATCTCAACCCAAGTTGCAGATTTAAATGTGAGAATTCAAATAAGGAGTCAAGAATGAGAGGCAACATCAATTGCTTTAAATTTAGAGAAAACGGACACTATGTAAAGTCATGCACCCATGAAGGAAGCAACTGTTACAATTGTAAAGAGTTTGGTCATGTTTCCCCTAAATACCCTAGAAAGAAAATAAAAATAAAAATTGTGTAACAAAGAAAGGGGAACATTTCTAGGAAAGAAAACAAGCATATCAGGTGACGATCAGATAGATGACCAACAATAGGAGGATACAAGTTCATAAGGAAAATGAATATGGAGTGTAACTAACTATTGAGTTTGTTCTTATTTGGTCTTTTTTTTTTTTTTTTTTTTTACCCAATATACCATTAAACTTGTTGTTTATGTTCATCTTCATCATAATCATTTTGACCGGCTATCACCTTTGATAGTCGGTCAGATAGTGTTATGATGAACACAAACACCAAGTTCGATGGTACATTGGGTACAAAAAAAAAGAGACCAACTGAGAACAAACTCAACAATTGGTTACCCTCCTGAGTCATTTTCCCCAAAAAGTTAAATGGAATTAAAGTTTCAAAGGTATCAAAGACTGCAACCTTCTTAGGCCATAACGTACATGAAGAGCGTTTTGGAGGGGTGGCTTCGTTAAAACATGGTCTATTCTATGCTTACTGTGGTTAGATGTCAACAACTCTCTACAAAAAGATATGACTGTGTATGAGAGGTATATTTATCAGCATAAATATTTACCTCAAGGTATATTATGGTGATGTGTCTGTAAAAGCTGCATAATCTTGTACATATTGATGTTGTATCTTATCCCATGAATTTGATCTTAAAGCCAAGTAAACTAAAAAATCACAACACTTGTGATTCTACTCATTTGTAGGCTTGTCCAGAATCCATGATACAATAAATCATTTAACTGAAAATGTAAATGTAGTCATGAAATGCACCTTCTCAATCAATATTCCCCTAATAAATATTTAAGTGCATTACAAAGTTGTACATATATGAATAATATTCTTTCGTGGGTTATGTTTTGAAGAGAAGCAAAAATGAATCTCATAAAGTCATTAATATGAGCAGGAGATGACGTGAGATTTTTTGTAAATGAGTAAAAGAAAAATGCCTCAGGAGGGTAACCAACTGTTGAGTTTGTTTCCCCCTTTCTATTTTTCTGTACCCAATATACTATCGAACTTGTTGTTTATGTTCACCATAACCCTTTGACTGACTATCACTGGTGATAGTCGGTCAAAAACCAATCAAAAGAGTTATGATAAAGATAAACAACAAGTTCGATGATATATTGGGTACAAAAAAAAAAGGTCCAGCGAGAACAAACTCAATAGGTAGTTACGCTCCAAAGTTATTTTCCCAAATTCATATATTATTTTAAACCCCATTATCAGCAAATATATTTTATATCGTTATATGGAACTACCTTTGGGCAACTACTTTTAGTGGTAAGAAAACCTTCTTTTGATGCCAATAAGCATATCAACCGTAGAAGGTGGAATCCAATAAGCTTAGCATTTTATTAGGATCAAGTTTACATAATCTTTAGAAAGTTATGGCATTTAGTTTTCTTAGTGATTTCAAGGACGGAAGTTATGAACTTTAGTTGTAACATCCGTATTTGGTGCTAGAATGCCGTTTTAGTAAAAAAACATTGCAAAAACAAAATAAAAGTAAATAAATGTAAAAATATATAAATATGATTAAATAAAGTAAATTATAAAATAAATTAAACATTTATAAAACTAAAGGTTTCTATGTTGTTAAAAAGTTAATTATGAGTTAACTTTGAGTGTTATTTTTTCTAAACATTAACTCATGCTAATGATTCAAGTATTGCATATATTAGTGTTTATTGAGTTTAAATTAGAGTGTTATTGCTTCTAAGGAGCTCTAATGGGTTATGAGCTTTATTGATGGTTTTAAGTGAAATTGAGTAATCTAACCATTTATTGGGTTTTTTTTATATAACTTTTTTTTTTTGCAAAATAATCATATATTTTGAAATGGGTTGTTCCAGACCTAATTTCGGATTATTTTTCGGGTGGACCAACCCATTTCATTGGGTCTGGAATGCATATTACGAAGTATATGTTCCGGATTGGGATTTTGAATTTCAAAATCTAGAATATAATTTGAGTCGACAAATTCCTTCCGGAAAGACACATTCTGATTTCGACGTTCCGACTCGATTCTGACACACAACTTCCATATCCGACATGTATCAACACCCATCTCCGACATGGAAGATGAGCACTACGACCCCGTTATTTTACGGGTATGTTCTTCGTTTTCTACTGTTACTTATTGTTCTGGATGTAGTAGACCACTTCCGGAATGAACTGAAAACGTTCTGGAGTTTAAATTAAATATGTCATTGTTGTAGACCAACTGAAAAGTAGTTTAGATGTGTAGTTATTGTTGATTTACATCGAAATGTCGTGTTCCGGATCTTAAAATGTCATTGCGGAAAGCTCCGGAACGTGAAGAACCATTCCATCTTCTTTTTACCGCTCCTTCCCTAGAAACGGTAGAGATTGGACCCAAAGGTCCTACCTTAGACGACTGACAATCCTAACTGAACAAATGCTATCACATTCGAACTCCGACTTCGCTGAAGAACTAACCAGATGATCCGATCATAGACCTTCCAAATGATACTCTAGAATCAACCCAATCAAAAACCCGAAACAACAACCGAACAACTGAATTCCGGTCAGCAAGATACGACCCACTAATAACTCTTGGCATGCAAAATGGCATATAACAACTCTTGATGATATAACCCAGGAAATAACAGAGAACTAAGCCAAAGATAATGCTTACTCATACCCAAACGAGACTCTAAAACAATATAAATACTGATAATAATCAAGAGGAAAACAAAAGATAAAATACCAGCAATAGCATCTGACGAAATCCTTGCCTCCCCTTCCTGTTGAAGCACCTGCGATGGAACCCGAGCTACCCCAACCACTAAGCGTGGGCACTTCGCCTTGATATGGCTAGGATGATGACAAAGATGACACAATTATACCTCCAAGGTGCATTCTTGGCGGAGGTGGCCCTTCCGTCCGTACCTGCTACATTTAGACTTGTCGTGTACACACTCATGTGCTCCTTCATCCTTCGCGTAAACATCATGGCCCCTCAGGCCTCTAACATTAGACGTGGCAACATCCAATTACTTAGATGTTGTTAGCCGATTCGGACTATGAGTCCGCTTCCTCTTCATCAGTCGCCTCTCCAAACCAATATCGTGTTCCTGAGTCACCTCGACCATCCCATCAACTGCCTGCACAACCAAGCTCTGATCCTCGAACCTGGAGACTAAAAAATCAGTGACATGGCGAATAATGTTGGGTAACTCCTCGCGTAAAGCCCCCAACTGTCCTGCTACAATCTCGGTCCGAAAAGCCCCAGGATGATTATCCAAGAGTTCCACAATCCCCTCCTTGACAGAATGAAAGATCACAGGAGTCTGCTCCGAAATACCGCAGGTAATCTCCGACGAGATGAACTCCTGCATCCGCTCATCGATCATCTCAGTACTTGCACCTGAGCCTGAACCCGAACCCGAACCCGAACCCGAACCTCCTTCTTGAGTGATCATCACCATTCTAAAAAACAACCATGCAAATGATCAGAACATACCCAAGAATCCTCATCCCACAAGCTTCCTAGATTCTCCAAGACTCTTCCTAATTGGAGTATGGATCTTGTGCATTCAGTAGTATGAGCCCAATACTACCTTCCACACATATCCATACTTTCCTCAAGAATCATCCCAAATCCTCTAAGTCACCTTATCAAACTGATACTCCAAATGATCTCTAAACAATGCAACTAAACCCACTGTTGATACTCTAAATGCTCGCTAAACAACGCAACTAAACACACTTAAGCACTTCCTAGGATTTCCTAGGTCTCCGACCTCACCCTGCCATTAGTTGCCGAAGAACTCTCCATAATGTCAGTTAACTACCTCATGAATACAATCACATGAAACAAAGCTTAGATAATCCTTCGAGTAAAAAATTCATCGCTACAACGGTTAGACTCAAACAAGAGTCGCACAATAGGGTCAAATCCATCACTATGAGATTATTCAACCTTCGTCATGTGACTTAAGATATTCACTTAGTAGTTATCTCACATCACTTAAGAGTTCCACAAAGCACAAAGCAAGCAACATTCGTGCAATAACACTCCAATCCATAGAATAACCAAAGAACATTCAGACTCACATACTACAACCCATGCTAGGAACTTCCACTCTCACTGCCGGTTGCTTTATGCATGCAAGTTACACACAATACATGATCAAATAGACTGTCGAATAAAAGACTCTACATTAGGACCACAACCAAACGAGGAACAATAAATAAGGCCGAATCAATCATTATAGGGCTATATGATCCTAATCGTATACAACTTTTAAAGCATACATTTAACAATTACTGATACCCATACATATTCCTAATCCAGCACAACATCTAATGCTTCCTAGGTTACAAGGCATCAAATATCATGCCAACCTATCATGCAACTCCTGAAAGTATCCCTAGCCTTATCCTAGTATGCAAACATTCATATCATATAACACATCATCATGTATGGGTATTTTGGGAATCACTTACTCGAGCTCGACTGATTGCACGCATCACACCCCCTTTTTCTTTACAAAATCCTTTTTGAAATTTATTCTTTTTTACAAAAATCTTTTTAGAACTCATTTTCTTTCAAAAGATTACCAATTCCTTAGCTTCAGTTCAGTCACGCCCGAGAGTGTGCCCGAATCCCTCAAACCAAGGCTCTGATACCAACTTGTAACGTCCCAAAAATTATGAGGTAAAAATGTCATTTTTAATTCGAACAAAACATTAATTATCCTTGAGCCAAACATTCATTATCTTTTTCTACATATTCCAAAGTACTTTATATGAAAAACATTTATCAAAATATAATCCCCAAATCAATATAATACTCGTTCCTTTCAAACTTGAAGTACCTGAAACATAAACTGAAAGCCGTAAGCAAACATACTGCCAAACATATTTGGGTGCCAGTCTACCCCATCGGTCTATTTCAACCGGATACTGCCAAACATATTTGGGTGCTGGCCTACCCCTTCAGTCTATTTTAACCGGATAATGCCAAGCATATATGGGTGTTGGTCTACCTTTACTACTACCACATAATATCATAAGAACAATCACAGAGTCATCAAGCACATACATGCATAACTGACATTTATCATAAAGACAATCATCACAGTATAACACAAACTAGTGGGCCGACCTTGGTGCCTTCAACCCATGGATACTACGAAGGAAGACTCACCTCAAACTGCTAATAATCCACTATCTGCTCGGGTCGCTGAACTGGATAACCTCGCACCAACTAACAATACATACAACCTTAATTAATAATTAACCTGATAACTCAAAATCTGAGGCCCAATCTATAATCCAACTTCCTAAAGGGTAAAAAACCATTTTACCCTTTTCTTACTTGGCCCAAAACCAAGATCCAACCTAGTAGCATAAAAAGCCTAAATCTCTAAATGGCAACCCAAAGCCCAATATGGCCTAACTTCCTAATTGGGCTTCAAACCATCATGGGACCCATACTAAGAAAGCCCACACATTATCCATGTCTAAAAGTCAGAAGTCTAATGGCCCAACAAGGACCAAACCTTAAAAGGTCAAAAGTCAACTTGCTGGGGAGTACGCCCCACATACCAGAAGGGTATGCCCCACATACACACCCTCGAAGCATAAGGTACAAGCGATCTATGAAGAATTCAACATTACGTTGAGCGTACCTCCACATACGCCCAACATACTCGACAGGGACCCCCCAAAAATCAACATTAAGTTCTTAATGGTTAAGACAATGACTTCCAAACTCAGATATGACCCAAATGAGATGTGTTAACACGTAAAGTTGCCAACCTTACACCCTTTTCATGTCTTAATGGTACCAAAACCTTAATACCAACCATAATAAGCACCCAAACTCATGCATGGTCCAACATAACTCGTAATATGATGTTTGTATGAATAAGGGGCCTCCCACATGTCAAGATCCAACATAATAAGCTCTTGGAGTAGCCCATACTCACAAGGATGACTATAAGGAACAAAATGAACCCAAAATACTCCTTAAACTAGATCTAACACCTAGAGTCATCAAGTTAGAAACTTTATACATCCAGAAGATAGATCTAGGTGCACAAAGGTTGGATCCAAAACCTCCAAGCAATCCTATACTTCTCCAAGAAGCTCTTTCTTCTTTAAAGATCACCATAATGCATGAAATACCACAAAAAGCTCAAAAACCACACCAAAGGAGGCTAGGGTTTCGATTCTAGGGTTTAAATGGATGGATGATGAAGATAATTAGGTTTGGTGGTGAGTTAAGGAGCTTAAATAGGGTCGAAGACCCTAAATTAGGGTTTGGGTTTGACTAGAGTACGCCCTGCGTACTCCTTTAAGCATCCGCAACCAATCTGCCTAGTACGCCCTGCGTACTCCCATGTACACCTAGCGTACTAGGCTCAACACTAGTACGCCCAACGTATACTTATGTACACCCCCGCGTACTAGGTTTAACCCTTAAACCACCAACTTCTAAAGGTCATAACTTCTTATTTTAAATTCGATTTCAACGATCCTTATATCCACGGAAAGGTGACAAGAAGCTCTACACTTCTATCAACTCATACTTGCCTTAAAACTTCCCGAACTAAAATCTAAAATCCAACAAAAGACCGGACTGACACTTTACCTATATACCCATTGGTTCCAAAACACAATTCGAACACCCGAATCATCTAAAATACATTACCCACACCAAATGGGTCTAAATCTCTCTTTCCCAAAGTCCCTAAGTCTTATGATAATCGATCTTCGAGTCACCGCCCCGAATTAGGAAACGATTCGGATCAGGGTATTACATTTTTTTTAAACAATTTGGATTGTTTTGGGTTAAATTTTAAGTTTTTATACTGTTTTTTTAATTTTCCATTATTTCGGGGTTGTTGGAGACATGTGACGTTTGTATTCTTAAATTGAATTGGATATGAAAATAATGAGAGAAACTAGAAATTTCATAAATTCGAGAAATTTGAGAATGATTAAGATGTTTAAGAACTAGGATGTGTACACCATGCAATGCAATGGAGACCGTATTTATGCATAACAACATTTTTTTTAATATTGATATATTTAGTCTCTGTGTATAAAATAAATTACACTAATTTTCACTGACATTTACAAAAAAGATCCACTTTCATACTTTTTTTTACAGAAACGATCCATATGTTTAAGAAAATTACAAAAAATAGTCTATGCCTAATAAAAAAATTACAAATTACGACCTCGCAAAACGGGATAATATAACCATAGTTTTTACTAAAAATGAAACAATTTGTAATCCTTTGTGATGTATGACATTGGCATTTTCTTATTTAAATTTAAATTTGAGTAACTTAAATTTATAAAACATACAAAAAAAAAAGATTTATAACAAAATGTAACATAGTGTTTTAATTATGATCGAAAAAACTACAAATAATGAGTAATCTAAGCTGATGTTTGTTTTTTTAGCAAAAATTATTTTTAACCTTTTATGTATGCGGATGGAAAGACATATGAGAAAAACAATGTTTATTTTTCAGAAGTCAAAAGACATAAAAAAAATCCTTTTGAGCTTTTTTGTTTATACAAACCATCTTTTGTTGTTAAAACTAGATTATGACCCGCGTTAAACGCGGGGAACGCATAAATAAAATATAAATGTATATAGATATTGCAGAATAATTATAAAAAATTTAGAGTTATTGGTATTATTGAAATGTGTATAAAATACACCGAGATTGGTAAATATATATAGTCGTTGAAGGGCCTCTTTGTATACAACATTTTTTGTTTTATTAGTTGAACGACCTTCATCGCCACAAAGTACCTTCAAACCTTTTTTACTTGTGACACCAGAAACAGCTACATATAGTTAACCATGCGCAAAAACGGATCTACGCAAGTATAGTCAAACGTTTGACAATGTACTTTCAAAATACATTGTTATTTCATGGTTATATTGCAAAATAGAATTGTTTATTTAAAAAAATAGCAACTTATTTATGTTTATTTGAAATGAACCACATAACCCTCCACACCCCCCCCCCCCCAATATTAAATATAAAAAACTCTAACAAAGAAATATAAAAATATTTATGTTTGCTCAATTTAGATATTGCCCATGACTTATTGAAAATGTCAAAATACATAATAGGCACACAACTTACTTGTTATTATGAGACGAATTAAACAATTTAAACACATGATGATTTTTTATTTTTATTTTATGACAACGATAAAATAATGGAAAAATGAATGCTTACTTCAAAGACATTTGCGGATGTTTGAGTAAGGTCTATGGTCTTAACTGCCGAGTATTCATATCTTTCACATATACCTATTAAATGGTTATTCAAGATGAATTAAAAGTTCCTTGCTATTTCTTGTTAATTTAGAAGTATGTTTCGACCATTTTTTGTGACAACCCAAATTCTATTCCGTTATATAAATTCCGTTTCCGCTAACGGAATACGTCATTTTATAAAAGTTCCGTAATTTGGAGTCGTCAAATAAATAAATATTTATTTATTTATTAATATTTCATGTGATTATTATCTTAGTAAAATAAATATAACTCGTTAATGTTATTTCCATTTAACGAAATAAAGTTATATTATTGTCAACCATTTAACCCGGGTAAAAAGTTTAAACCCTGTTAAGCTTTAGTACCGGGTAGTCGTATACCGGGTGCAACACCCGAGACCTATATAAGGAAGGTGGAACACTTCCTTGAACTCTTTTACCACTCAAGCTCCACTCTCTCACTACTTTCTCTCTCTAGCTCGTTCCCGACTCCAAAAACCGCAAATTCCGCCTCCAAAACGTAAGATCTTCTACCCTAACTCATTCTAAACATCATTTATTGTTGCATTAGCTCAAAAATCACACAATATGGCCATCAAAAAGGAGTTTACGGCCTAAGAATCTCCTTAGGCCGTAAACACCAAAAAGGGTGCCAAAAGTCCCGATTTTCCTTCTTTTGAGCTTAGATGCTAGTTGGAGAATTTACCTAGGGGTGTTTAATCATCAAAACAATAACTTTTAGGGCATAAAAGAGGGTTTATGGCCCAAGCACATGCTTAGTCCGTAAACACCCTTTATCCATGCAAAAATGCCCCAAACACACTTCCAAACCATGTTAGACTTGAGATATGACCTAGGGAGCTTCCATTTCGAGTTTGGGAGAATTGAAAAACATCATTTGAGGGGTAAACTAGAGTTTACGGCCCAAGCTTATGCTTAGACCGTAAACTCCCCCAAACCATGTCAAATAATAGTTTAAGTCCCCTACAAGGCCCTATACCTTCACTAGAAATTGTTGGAATTGAAACAAGGACCTTAAAATCAAAGATTTGGGGGTACACAAGAGTTCACGGCCTAAGCCATGAAGCTTACGGTCCTAAACTCCCAAGGAGTGGCCTTGGGGCCGTAAACTCCAAGGGAGTAAACTCTTGGACCCTTAGACACCCCCTTTGGCCTTGTAAAATTCCCTAGAACCACTTCCATATACATATGAGACTTGAAAGCATTCAAAAATACCCGTCCCATGAGTTTACGGCCGTAAACTCATGGGGGATGTGGCCTCCCAACCGTAAACTCACTTAGGGTGGGTTTTAGGAGAGTAAACTCCAATGTGAGGTCATACACTCCTTCCATGCAACTCATTGACCCTCTAGCACTCAACCATAAGACCTTTAATCAAGTTAGGATGTTTAAATGTTTTAAATAGAAAATAAGTCACTAATTACTTGTAAAACATATATCTCGTATGATAATAGGGTCTTAAAGGGTGTACAAGTCCTTACTTGACACCAAACGCTCACCCGACATGTTCACCCGATTTAACCGATTTCAGGTGAGTTCATACCCCTTAATAAACTTTTTCCACTGTTTTTACATGTTTTTTTTGGGGGGGGGGATACAAGTCAAATGTACATTTTATGGAAATCAATCACATGTGATTTACTATCCGTAGTGCAAATCACATATGATTTGTCACTATGCTTTATAAAAGTATTTTTCATTTTTAGAACTACTTTGGAAAAATAAACTATTTTCCAAATGCATTCTTTTGTTAAGATTTTTATTAAATTACTTTTCTTATAAAATGTATCTACATTAATATATTTATATAAGTAAGATTTGAAGGACTTAGGACCGATAGCTCGCCTTATTTCCTGTTCTTGTTTGATGCGGGCTTAGGGTACTTGTTATCCATCCGACTGTCGTTGATTTCTTAGTTATATATCATGTATATTGGTGTTAGATACGAACATTTTCATCTCATTCGATATCTCTGTCATATAATTGCCAAGAACCATACACACTAAGTTAACTATAATAGGTATAGTTAAGGCTACTACTACTCGTTACTTCTACTACTATACACTCTAAAACCATTATTATCACAAGATGGTACATGTATAAGAGAACACTCTATGAACTATACAAAATACTATTACTACTCTATAATACAAGAGAAAACACTAATCCAGAGTATAACACACTATCCTTCTATAAGACAATCTATTGCGCTTACATCCTGTGACCAGGGCTTTCCGGAAGGAAGGCGACACTACATGTATAGATCTATACGGGGCAGACACTATTATATCCCGACTGTTAATTTCAGTCCGAGCCGAGCAGGCCCATGGATGACACTACTTCACTACACTACGGATGACCGGGAAGGTCATCAAACCCTCTATTTCTCACACTATTGGTCACATAAAAAGGAATACACTATATCCACACTAAAACACTAAGACTAAAGTCTAAGTTAATATCCTGAAGTAAGTAAGTATCTATTACTAATGGAAGTTCGCACCACTATTACTGTCATCAGGCATAACTTTTCTTTATCTACACTACCTACTGGAAATTTACTACTATACTTTTACAACGAACAAACTTCAATGATAAAACTTACATGCAATTTACAGGTTTTCACTTACGATGTATTTCTGGAAAATATAAGATTTTCTAGGGTTTTCTACTACTTATAAAAGTAAATTTCAGCTTTTCACACTATATGTTTTAACCCATTTTATACATGAACCACACTAAATTCTTATGAACTCACCAGCTTTATGCTGATACTCGTTTTCAAAATAACTGGTATCCTCAGGTCAAAGATAGACAGGTACAGGTGCAGCATTTTGGAGAAGATGGAGCATACAAGATCCATCTCTTATTTTTGTTATATTTTTGGTGTCTATTGAAACTTTACAGAACACGCTTGTATTTAAACTCACTATGTAAATGAAATGGTTGTATGTTCTTGTTTTTACTATTATGCAATTGTGATGATACTGTACATGACGTCCTCCATCCCAAAACGTATTCCGCCGTTATCGGTTTTGGGGTGTGATATTTTTGCATCAGATAAAAAACATATGGGTTCCTTTAGTATTACTGCAATTATACTTTCATATAAAATTACTTTTTTCGCAATAGATCAATCTCGGTGTTTTTAAGCATTACTATCATCCTATATTATATATTCTTGATAGTTTTTAAAAGTTCGTTGCAATTTCTCATTTCTTTTTGAAAGTTCGTTGTTATTTCTTGTTGCTTTTAGAAATAAGTTTTAGACTATTTTTTTGTATGAAACCAAATTTGAAGGTTATTTATGCATTATTACCATCGTATATGTTACATTTCATTTTTATTATTTGAATATAGCTTTTGTAGTTCAAAACCGATACGAATATAAAAATAATGACTACATATTAACCGACTCTCTATAATGTATAATTAAAAATCAAGACACTATAATCATAATTTATTGATGTTAGCTAATATGTAATTTATTTGGGGATGAGGTTAGTTTTTGGTTATTTATTTGGGAAGTATAATATGTATTCTGCATTACAAGTGTTTATGTTTTAAATTTAGCATTTGTTACTTAAGAATTTTATTTTGGCTTGAAATAACCATGATCATCCCATATTTAATATTTTTCTCTTCTTGCACCTTTACTTCCTACTGACTTGCATTCACTAAACCAAGATTTAACATTTTTTTAAAACAAATATGGACAATATACTATTAAACTCAATGGATATGCTAAAAGAGACATGAGACTTGCCTTTTGTGAGATCAATGATACCAGATTGGACCACTTTCTACAAAATAATTTAAGAACCGAAGAAAACCTTATTGCCCAAATATCTAATATCATTATTTAAGTCATAACCTGTTATATGCCGACAAACTTGAAAATTTCAGCCAAAACTCTGTTACATGTCATCAAAGTTGAAAACAGATCCTTTAAAGTTAGATGATAGTATTAATTTAAAAAAATTGTCTTTCACTTTTTGTTGGATGTATTTTTTTGATAATAGGAACAATTATCAGTCCAAACATAATCCGTAAAAACCATCATGGCCAAATCATAGATCGCTTCATCAACAAAATAGAATACCATGGTCGTAGATGATAATCCAGTTATAACATCTTTTTCTAAAAGATCAAGAAATTGACAATTTATTAGAATCTTATCACGTTGATAAAATTCATAACAAAGTGACATAGATTGAATCGATAGTTTACAATAAATATAAAAAATGAAGCCCTATCAGAGATAGAAAAACCTGAGGATGAGATAAAAAAAAAACATGTAACACTACAAAGTTGCAAACATAAAAAACACATAATGCTAAAAACCTAGAAAAAAAAAACCAAAATTTTGTAACAGCCCAGATTCCCAGGTATTATTCATTCTTATATTTTTGGTGATTTGTGAGGAGACTCGGCGAGTTGGTGCCCAAACTCGTCGAGTATGATCGCGGGTATGGGCACGGGTTCGTGCCTGGACTCGGCGAGTCCAAAAGTGGACTCGGCGAGTCCAAAAGTGGACTCGGCGAGTCCACGTTATTTAATGAAACCCTAATTCCCCAGGTTTGGAGCCTATTTAAGGGCACTTATAGCCTCCCAATGCGGCTACCAGTCCCTTGAGAGAACCCTAAGAGAGCTAATTCGTTTTGGGAGAGAGGAAGTCACTTTTGGGCCTTTGTATTCCTTGTTTAGCAAGAAGAAGGTGGCAAGAGCTAGGAGGAGGTGAGATTCCAGCAGATCCAAAGTCCAGAGGCTTCATTTTGAGGTAATAGTTCGAACCTCCTTCAGTTTTAGGGTTGATCTTTAGAGATAGGGTTTTCTAACCCCTTTGGAGAGTGATTATGTGAAGCAAATGGTCCCTCTTCGAGTTTGTGCCTTGGATCTGGACTCAAAGAGGTCCAGAGACCTTAACCCTTGGAACTTTTTGGGTTAGTATGGAGTTATTGGACTTAGGTTGTCATTTTTGGGACCAAATCTCCTTTTGATGCCTTGTGGGGGTTATACAAGCATCAAGTTTCGAACTTTACGTGACAGTCATGCTTGGGAAGGCCATATCTATGGTTTAGGAAAGTAGATCTGACCTCAAAAGGTCAATAGAGTTTGTGCATGGCATGAACTCGCCGAGTTATTCTTGAGACTCGGCGAGTAGGGTTGGGGTTTCACGTAAAGAGTTTAGCGAGTAGACTCGCCGGGTTGGGGGATGACCCAGTGAGTCAGGGAAAGTCCATAAGGGGCTGAGTCAAGCCGGAACTCGCCGAGTTATTCTTGAGACTCGGCGAGTTGAGTCGTGGTTGCCCCTAGATTCATGCCAGGTGGAACTCGTCGAGTTAGGGGAGTACTCGACGTGTCAAGAGAGGATCCGAGGGAGTCAGTGAACGCGTATAGACTCGCCGAGTCACTTTGGTGCACTCGCCGAGTCCAGTCAAAATTGACCGTTGACCGTTGACCAGAGTTGACCAGTGTTGACTTGATAGGGTTAGTCAACCTTAGTAATGAGAGTGTTAATTAGAGATATATTGTATTATAGGAGGGTTATAGCTCGGGGGATCAAGCACGAGTGATTTCAGGGATTTGCGAGTTTATCGAGATACGCGAGGTGAGTCTTCTCACTATACTATACCTTGAGTAGGTAACTAGAGTTATGTGATACAGTGTTTGTATGCTATATATGTGTTATGTGTTGCACTGCATTATTCTATGTGATTTATGTTGTGCATGTTTACAGAGTTAGAACCTGAGGGTTCACAGAGTTTGGGTGAACGGACCCACAGAGTTATAGCCTCGAGTGGCTAATATGTGTTATATGTGGTATTTTGGGGAACTCACTAAGCTTTGTGCTTACAGTGTTTGGTGTTATTTGTTTTAGGTACTAGTGATGACCGTGGGAAGGCGCCGGCTTGATCAGTACACACACACGGGATTTTTATGTTATGAGATCTTGGGAATTTTATATGGCATGGATTGAATTTCAAACATTGGTGTTTTATTTTTACGAATATTAAATGAATTATGTTTTTATAAAATGCGAAAAATTGTTTTGAAATTTACGGCGTTACAAGTTGGTATTAGAGCCTTGGTTTGAGGGATTCGGGTACACCTTCGGGAGTATTTGAACTCAAACTGAGGATTTGGAAAATATTTTCAAAAGAGAACCAAATTTCCTAAAAGAAGTAAAAGATTTTAGAGAAACTCAGAGCAGAAACGTGTGTACGATCAGTCAGCGCCCGAACGGTGATTTCCCAAAATACCCTTATATTATATGTTTATGAGATTGATATGATGTATTCTCTTGCTAGAGTGGGCTAGGTATTCCTATTAGGACTAGAGTGCCCTGATTTGTGATGCCTTAGCCTAGGGAGAGGTGAGCTGCTATGAGATGCTTGAGAGTGAATAGGTAGCAGCGAGGAGCTTATGAGAGATCTGTTAGAGAGTGATAGAGTACTTGGAACTTGGGATCCGAAGAGGAGGATTTGGGGTGTATACTGAAACGGTGCGGACAGTAGTATTGGGCCCGTACTACTGAAAACACCGGGGCGGTGTACAGTTCAAGTAAGAACCTTCGGAATGCCAAGGATCAAGGAGGGAGGAGTTGTCACGTGTGAGTATGCTCGAATGGATTCTAATTTATCGTATGTTGTATTTCATAGGTAGATCATGGTAAGGACACATCTTATGCCCGAGAGCAGTGGGGCCAGTGATGAGGAGATCCGCCGGATCATCCACGAGGAGGTGGCTGCGGCCATCATGGCAGAGATACCAGAGATGTTCGGGTCTATTAAGACCACGCTGATTGAGACTTTCGACGAGAGTTATGCTGCTCTTTCTGAGGCTGCTGTTGCGGCGGCCACTGCAGCTGTTGCTGTTGTGAGGCCGCAGGGTGGTGATACGTTGCTGTTCCGAGAGTTCAGCAACACAAAACCGCCAGAGTTTGATGGGACCCAGGACCCGGTGGCGGCTATGAGATGGATTTCAGACATAGAGGGGTGTTTCTTCACTTGATCATCTCCTGAGCATTTGAGAGTTCGGTTCGTGCTGAACCAGCTTCGCTTGGGAGCGAAGGACTGGTGGAAGTTTGTGACAGCGCACTTTTCGCCTGCTGAGCTTGCGGCAGTGACCTGGGAGAGGTTCACTGCCATGTTCCGAGATGAGTATGTTCCCCAGGTGGAGAGGGAGCGTTTGGCCCAGGAGTTTCTGACCCTCAAGCAGGGTACTGAGTCTGTTACGGTGATTACTAGGATGTTCCACGAGAGGGCAATGTTCTGCCCTGAGCACGTGTCCACTGAGCAGGCACGTATGAGCCGATATTTGAGTATCTTGAGGCGAGACATTCGAGAGTTCATGACGAACTCCTCGTACCGGACATTTGCCGAGCTTCAGGCAAATACCCGGAAGAGAGAGATCGAACTAGAGACTCAGGCCAGGGATGAGGCGGAGTCTCAGGGGAGGGATCGGCGACCGGCACAGTCCCAGCTGGCAGCCAAGCGGGCCAAGCCCACTGATCCCAAATCGGGAAGCCAGAAGGGCCGCACTTGTGGAAAGTGCGGTAAGGGTCATGATGGAGTTTATAGAGCTGGATCTTGCTACAAGTGTGACAAGGAGGGGCATATGGCCAAGGACTGCCCCAAGGGGTTTGCAGTGTGTTTTCACTATTGGGTTTTGAGCATTCTAACACTCCTAAGTGTACATGCAACCCTAAATACCTTGGATCTATGTTTTCTCTATTATACATGCAAATAAGAACTTCCAAGGTATTATCCTAATCTAGCATACAAAACAATGAATGTAACAAGATAGAATACATACCTCTTTGATGTAGAAAGTCTTCATGAAGCTTGAGTGCCTAGTGCCCCAAGTGTGACACCTCAAATGGTTCACACAACACCAAATACACTTGGAATAACTTGAGAGAAATCTACACTTCATGAAATCGGCTAGCCCTTTCTTACTCTCTCTAGTGGCCGATTTTGGTGAATAATATGATGCTTATATAGTTAGGGTTACACCATGTAAACCCTAATTGACATGGCCTTTCATTTCCATGATCCATGGGTACAAAAACACCATGGAGCATCCATGGAGCATCATATGGGTTTTAGCCCAACTAGATAATCCATGGAGCATTAGCCCACTATATAAGTATGGATGATTTGTACAATCAACCCATATATTTAATTAGTCTTCTTTTGATCACTTAATTAATCCTAGATTAATTCTTGATCAATACTAATTAAATAATCTTATTATTCTTATTATTAATATACTAGAACTTATAATATATTAATAACCATAAGTGTCTTATTTCTCTCATTATAGTCTATCCAAGTGCATGATGCCATGCAACCCAAATGGACCATGCAGGGTCGGGTCAAGTCTTACCAATTATAGTTATGGACTTAGACATTAATCCAACAGTCTCCCACTTGGATAAGTCTAAAACTATTATTGCGTATGACTTCAGGAACCAACTGGCAATCGTAGCTCTCAAAAGCTTCTGTCGAACTCTGACCTTGTCGATAAACTCTGACCTTTGTCAATGACTTGTCCATTAGATAGGGGATCATATATTCCTCCATTCTAGATATCATATGGACTGAGACATGGATTATAATCATTCTCTCTGTCCATTTGTTGTTTCCCGATTTCCGATTTATGACGACTGACTAATTGAACAAATCAAATCAGTCCTGGCCCGGCCGAGCACTTCCATTTGTCATCATCAAATCATCGAGGGGCCCACAAATATCGCTTTTATCCCGAAGGTAAAAGGAATGGATAAACTTCGACTCATATGGCTTGTTCTACTACTTGTTGAATCATACACAAAGGCACGTTTTATAGCACCGACTTACCAAATGCGTTTTCGTGCAATCAATGTACAACCAACTCATAGTAACAACTCATATCTCTAGGTTTGAAGAATATAAGATATTATCGTCTCATGATCACTCGTGATAAAATCCATGAAGTGATTCCAATGAGCGCGGGTTGAATCCAATACTCAGAACTTATGAGCACTCATGAGTGTTGTAGCCTTTTGTCCAACACCTTAGACCTATACAAGCCAACCCATGACAGTCTTAATTCATATCTACTTCCAACATATGACCGACTGTGGATGGTTTGAATAACTTAGTCATTCCGGAAGAATAACCTAGTTTATTCGGGAAGTCAAAACATGCAAAGTGAAACACAATAATATTTGAATCCAATATGGTATCAAAACCTATGAACATCAATAAAACACCTTTTATTTATCACCATATGATTACACATTATTCATTGTATACTGTTTCAACTATCAACTTTATTCTTGAATTTAAAACAATAGTTGTCCCATGCTCCAAGCATGTACACTATGTTTTCTAAACACTAGTCATGCCACATACCAAGTATGCATACTATGTTTGTCTATGATCTTTACTTTGTGAACTAGATCAATTGAACATAACTTCAATGATTCTCTTTTCACACTCCCAAATCCTTACTGCAAATGCAAGAATTCCAAATTCATGCCATTTACTGAAATCTGTTAGATTCTAAACTTATATGCATTGATCCTCTTGTAATGATTATGCACAAAGTTAGAAAGACTTGACAACAAACATTACAGAGCATTCCAAAGGAGATCAGCTCCTTAGAACCATCTTTCTTGCATTAAGTTTCCTAATCTTACACAGATTAAATAATTTCTAACTTCGAAACATTTCCGGATTCCATTTTGACTATCACTTCTGAACAAGAGTTGCCTCCTTACAGATTATGTCAATATGGTCCTTCAAGAATTATCACTATACTTCCAACTGTCCTTGAGCAACCAATCTTTGGTAAACCTTAGATTGTCCTCGATAATTGTTTAATCCTTTTAGTCATATCCAGTTCTAAACCTTTTCCCTTCTTAATCCCCCATGCATTTGGCAAATTTTAGAAATGATGAATATAGCACATGTAATCGATCCTATATCTGAAGCATATGGGACACGATTCATGATGTCTCACATAAAGACTAAACCAGTCTTTTGCTATAACATTTCCATTTCTATTTGCCAAGTTCTCATAATTCAGATTATGAAAAGGGATGTCGTAATCATAATCGAATTTTAGAACGCAAATAATGGACCCATATACAGAATTTCCTTATGTTGAGCCATTCCAACATGAAATTCATATATATATATATATATATATATATATATATATATATATATATATATATATATATATATATATATATATATATATATCCTTGACTAAATGATTAAAGCCTCATGATCTAAGCTTGTAGATTTGAGATGAAGTATAATTTCCTCTCCCTTAATTATAGCAAAACAACTCTTTCCCAATTGAAAATTTTGTTTTTCTATAATTAACATTGCTAACTTGCAATACTTATCATAATTATCATGCTCCCACTAACATGATGATTATTAGCATAACACTTATGCTCCCACTAGCTTTGACATGTACTTAGAAATCAGCTGACTTTCTTACCAAAGTTCAGATTTCTGATACTAGATTGTTTTGATAAAACTTTATCAAAATCATACACCTTCCCTTAGATAGCACACTTGTGTGTCTAAACAATTATGAAGAGGGATGCCGTAATCATAATGGTTAGACCTTTTTGCCACTTCTCACAAGTCCAAGTTAGTGTGCCGGTAAACCACACACGCTCCACTAACGACTTTGAGAATGCAAATATCACAATTGCTATCTAGCTAAAATCTACTTAGTGAAAGTGTTTCCTCACCATCATTTTCATGAATCAGAGAGAAACCTTATGACACTTAGATTTAATGGTGTATGTGTTCTTATCCATGTGAATTGTCAAAACCATAGTCACAAGACAAGGATAATGACAAATCCAAACTCATATGGACTGAACTTGTGCAATCTTAAGTTCTTGCTATTGGCAGCACAAAGGCCTGCCATAGCTTCCAAGTAGCTGTGCAACCAATTGAGGACTCTAAGAACTCATATGCAAAGCCAACTTTAACTAGAATGGGCACATAATATGTCAACACGATAGGTTATGAACCTCAAGTCGTGTGTTAGTGAAGAACTTTAGGTTTTATTCTTGATTAGTTCTTGAGACTTTCAAGACTTTTAAGACTCCCACTGTCCTCTTGACATATAAGACTTTCTTGTCAAATATTCAAGGGATAGTGTGGATTCTTTATCAAGATAAACGCTTCACATAGTTGGCCTAAGTTGGTCTTTGTTTTATCCAAAACATCACAACTTACCAACTTCAAATGTACAAGAGTAGGACACTTTTACTCTTACATTTGACACGTGTTTTAAACCTTCTTAAAGACATGTCACTCAAATGACAATCTTGGAGTATGACTCTAAGACTTGTATTAGAACGAAGTATGACTCATCTTCTTGATTTAACCATTTCAACAATTCAAGTTCTCTTCTTAGTCATAAGAATACACTAAGATTTCCTTAGAGAACTAATTTTTTGATATGGTTTCTTAATCATTAAGATGATCACAAAACTGATACTAAAGTACTCTCCCATCTTTTCAGATTTGAGAAACTTTTATCTTTCTTCCTAAGTTGATTCTTCTTATTCGCTCTGTCATACATTGGAACGTTTTTCAATGTCTCAGAATTACACTTAAACTTGTAAGTATAACCATATTTACTGAGGTTTAGTAAACTATGACGAATAGTCTTATCGATCTTTTGTGGTGGACTTGACCAGGGCACAAGAATATGTACTCGATCCCTTAGTCCTTTACTTGACTCACACATCCATGTGAACAAGTAATTGGTCTTAATTTTTCCAATACTTGAAAGTTCTCATTCATCATGCTATACAACTTGCATGGTTCCAAGTTCCGGTCCAATTGAAACTTGGGTGATGAGAATCTTTCCTTATTGGGTAAATTTAGACATTACCACAAATGAAAGAATCAATTTCATATTTCCACTTTTGCTATTAATGGAATCATATAAGCAACAATTTTTCCTCAAATGCCATTGTAAGGATATTTTAAAATAAATAAAATCATCATTTTTTTCCTTTTATTTTAAAAACTTTGCGGAAAAACTATCCTTACAATCCATATGAAAACTTGCTGTTATCTATTCCTAAGCAATATCTCATAACTCCTAAGAAGTAGCTCAAGAATCCGATCCTCAAACTATGCGATATAAATCCATCTATGCGATCAGATTCAGCATACTCTTTCTTTAAGTTTCTTCACTTTTTCTTTGATTCTTAAAACATCACCATGTGACCCAGTCACATCATGTATCAGGAATCTCAGAATAGAAAATTAACAGAGTTAGATAGTGGACTTTACCTGAAGTAGAGTCAAACTTATTGACTTTAACATCCTTAGGTAAATTTGGCAGCTTCGCAACCAATGCCCCTTCCTTTGGCAATATAAACATATGGACCCTTTGATGATGGGACACGGGACTATCACAGACTTAGTTTTTCTTTTTACCATTTGGTCAACCGAGTTGACTATGGCCGATCCCTTTCCATTGGGAAGAGAATGCTTTTCTGGATTTCCTGTGTCACTATTGTCAATGTCCATAAAGTTTTAGGAAGTTGATCTTAGCAAATAGATAAGATCATTAAGGGTCTTTTCATAGTCTGTTTCATAGGTGTCCCAAAGGAACTCACTATGTGACTTAGAAAGTGATTGCACCACCAACTTTCTCAAGACTTTGACACCCAACTCTCCCGACTTGTCAATATGTGACTACATCTCCAAGATGTGACCACACATAGAGCTTTACTTGCCAATAGGGCTTGAGTGACCTTAAAATTTTCAAGAACTTGTGGGATAGGGAGAATAATTGGAGGAGGTTAAAGAAGTATGATTTCCAAAGGACATCATCTTCATTTAGGAAAGCTTGTTTCAAGAGATTTGGGAAGATCATAAATGTCTAAACCAGACATGTTTTGGGAGATATTCAAGGTAGTTGATCTAAAGTCCTTAATATGACACCCGATATGAAATATTAAGGCTAGGACCCAACAAACTATTTTATAACTTAGAAGAGGGATGCCGTAATCCAAGCTATAAAATATTTGAAGGTAGGTGAATGACAATTCACCAATTTCCACCATGAAAAACGAGATAATAATTAGGTTTTTAATTGGATTTGAAACTCCTAGATCTGTTGAGATTCATTGAATTGTTCAATGGCATGTTTCAATCTCGAGTGTGCCCTTCAGGTTTTGTGACTGAGATGTCGAGGATCACGAAACAAGGTATGAAGTAACCATGCAAATTACTTGGTACCCTTAAGTGTTTACCCCTCAATCGATGTGTCGGTTAACCACACACGCTCCATCGATACTATGATAAACATTAAGTTACCCTTTGCCTACCTTGTTAAATACGAGTTAGTGTGCCGGTTAACCACACACGCTCCACTAACCGACTTAAACAAAGTGCAGAGTGCAATTTCATGGATTAGCACCTTCTTCACATTTTCCTAAGTAACTAAGATTGGGTATTTATAAAAGGTTTAGTTACTTAGTATTTATCATTAATACTTTTAATGAAGGGAGAATTCTAGTCCTTGTCCTACCCGTTCGGCTAACGACCCTCCACCGGTCAAGGAAGCGGTGGGTGAGAGTGGACACCCATTAAACTGCCATTTTATAGGCAGTAACCTTATACCCCCTTATAGACCGGCTTCGTGAATGAATCCTACTAACGGTAAGACTGACTTTACTCTTATACATATACATATATATATATATATATATATATATATATATATATATATATATATATATATATATGTATAAATATTATTAACTTATAATATTATAAAGTATAAGGGTTGAATTTTAACTTTTAAAATTCTAAGGGCTAACTTGGAATTAAAGTATTCATAAGTGAACATTTTTCAAATTCCAAAACTTGAGGGCAAGTTTTGAAATTATTCAAAACTAATTAATTCCATAACTTATGTGTTTAAAGTAGTTTTAATCCAAAAACTCTTCAAGTTCCATAACTTGAGGACAAGTTATGGAAGACTTTAAACTAATAAAAGAATGTTCCTTTTCTTTATTTTATAACTTATGGAACTAATTAAGGTTATATTTTTTTTTATTAATTATTTAATGAAGAGACTCTTGAACCTCCATAACTTGAGGACAAGTTATGGAGTCATAAAACAATTTAATGAGGAAAAAGACTCTTCATTTTGTAACCTATGGCAACTTTTATGAGTTTTAAGATTCATAAATGTGACTTTTAAGTTACATAAACACATTTTATGAACTTCTTTTAGATTAATTTGGATTAAAACCAACTATCACATAATTTTTCCATTAATCTAAATTCACTCATAAAAACAAGGTAACACAAAAAACTTTTGATGATCCATAACTTATTCTTGAGTTATGGAATTCTTTAAAACATTAACACCAAATTTTGTAACTCCATAAAAACTTTGAATCAATTTTTTTTTTTATTAAAACATTTTCATATCCATAACTTATGGAGGTTTCAGAAAATAAAACTCTTTAGATCAAACTTTTAAAACTAATAAAATAATCATATCATTTTATCTTTTACTAAATTTGACATAATTCAACTCATATAGCAAATTATTCAAATTTTACAAATAATTAGTTTTTCACAAGAACAAGTAATTATCTTAAAATTTGACAAACTTCATGTTTTTTTTTTTCCTTTTTTTTTCAATTTTGAAAATAAAATATTTGCATCAATATAACAGAAAACAACCCGTGGCTCTGATACTACTGTTGGGTTTTGAGCATTCTAACACTCCTAAGTGTACATGCAACCCTAAATACCTTGGATCTATGTTTTCTCTATTATACATGCAAATAAGAACTTCCAAGGTATTATCCTAATCTAGCATACAAAACAATGAATGTAACAAGATAGAATACATACCTCTTTGATGTAGAAAGTCTTCATGAAGCTTGAGTGCCTAGTGCCCCAAGTGTGACACCTCAAATGGTTCACACAACACCAAATACACTTGGAATAACTTGAGAGAAATATACACTTCATGAAATCGGCTAGCCCTTTCTTACTCTCTCTAGTGGCCGGTTTTGGTGAATAATATGATGCTTATATAGTTAGGGTTACACCATGTAAACCCTAATTGACATGGCCTTTCATTTCCATGATCCATGGGTACAAAAACACCATGGAGCATCCATGGAGCATCATATGGGTTTTAGCCATAATCCATGGAGCATTAGCCCACTATATAAGTATGGATGATTTGCACAATCAACCCATATATTTAATTAGTCTTCTTTTGATCACTTAATTAATCCTAGATTAATTCTTGATCAATACTAATTAAATAATCTTATTAGTCTTATTATTAATATACTAGAACTTATAATATATTAATAACCATAAGTGTCTTATTTCTCTCATTATAGTCTATCCAAGTGCATGATGCCATGCAACCCAAATGGACCATGCCGGGTCGGGTCAAGTCTTACCAAATATAGTTATGGACTTAGACATTAATCCAACATTCACTGCAACCAGACCGGACACCGGAAGGTGGAGTGTCCGCAGTTGCTGGGATCAGCTCAGGGAGCACCTCAGGGATCTGCCCCTGCTGCCATCAGAGCTACCGAGAGTCGGCCAGTGAAGGCCGAGGCGCCGAGGGCATGAGGGAGAGCTTTTCAGCTGACCGCAGAGGAGGTCCGCGCAGTGCCCGATGTCGTCGCTGGTATGTATTCTTTCGTGCATTTATTTTGATGTTGAGATATTATGCTTATATTATGTTATGCGTAGGTACTTTTCTTGTGAATTCTGTACCTGCCTTGGTGTTATTTGGCTCGGGTGCGAGTCAGTCTTTTGTATCTTTGGCTTTTAGTCAGCATATCAGTGTTAGTCGCGAGGCGCAGAGTCGGCCTTTGAGGGTTTCCATAGCTGACGAGAGGGTGATATATGACACGGAGGTGATCCGCGGGTGCATATTCGAGATTTTCGGTGTTGAGTTTCCGATTGATTTGGTTCCTATTGCGATGGGTGATGTCTGTGTCATTGTGGGCATGGACTGGTTGAGCAGATTCGGTGCGGTTATCGACTGCGAGCGACAGCTGGTGACCATACGAGACTCTAGTGGGGGAGTTCTTATGGTGTACAGCGAGGGTACACGTTCTGGATCAGCGTTTTGTTCGGCCGCTAGGGTGAGGCAGTGTCTACAACAGGGTTGTAAGGGTTTTGTGGCGTATATGATGGATACGCGAGTGGACTCCGAGAGGTCGAGGTCAGTTGAGGAGGTTCCGATAGTGCGTGAGTTCCCGGATGTATTTCCAGAGGAGTTGTCGGGTGTGCCTCCTGTGAGGCAAGTGGAGTTCAGTATCGATTTGGTTCCGGGGGCCACGCCTATCGCTAAGGTGCCTTATCGCCTTGCACCTCCAGAGATGCAAGAGTTATCCTCGCAGCTTCAGGAGCTGCTGGGAAAAGGGTTTATTCGGCCGAGCAGCTCGCCGTGGGGAGCGCCTATCCTGTTTGTCAAGAAGAAGGATGGTTCACAACGGATGTGCATTGATTACCGGGAGTTGAACAAGCTGACGGTCAAGAACCGTTACCCATTGCCGAGGATCGACGATTTGTTCGATCAGTTACAGGGAGCATCTTGGTTCTCCAAGATCGATTTGAGGTCGGGGTATCATCAGGTGAGGGTGCGAGATGAGGACATCCAGAATACAGTGTTCAGGACGCGTTATGGGCATTATGAGTTTGTGGTGATGCCTTTTGGGCTCACCAATGCCTCGACAGTGTTCATGGATCTCATGAACCGAGTGTGCAGGTCGATGCTGGATCGGTCAGTGATTGTATTCATCGATGACATCTTGGTATATTCGAGATCTAGAGAGCAGCATGAGGAGCATTTGAGAGAGATCCTCGGAGTTCTGAGATTGGAGAGGCTTTATGCCAAATTCTCCAAGTGTGATTTCTGGTTGCGAGAGGTCCAGTTCCTGGGACATCTCGTTAACCAGAAAGGGATATTGGTCGACCCGGCCAAAGTTGAGGCGGTGATGAGTTGGGAGGTGCCGAGGTCACCCTCCAAGATCAGGAGTTTCCTAGGGTTGGCCGGTTATTATCGAAGATTTATCAAGGATTTCTCTAAGATCGCAGTGCCACTCACCAGGTTGACCTGGAAGGCTGTCGCTTTTTCATGGGGCCCCGAGCAGCAGGCCTCCTTTGAGACGCTTTGCTAAAGGTTATGCGAAGCCCCAGTGTTAGCCCTCCCAGAGGGGATGGAGGACTTCGTGGTATACTATGATGCATCGATCTTGGGGTTGGGAGCGGTGCTGATGCAGAGAGGGCATGTGATAGCATACGCATCGAGGCAGCTGAAACCTCATGAGACGAGGTATCCCACCCATGAGCTAGAGTTGGGGGCAGTGGTGTTCGCCCTCAAGATTTGGCGTCACTATCTGTATGGGGTTCGATGTACGATATACACGGACCATAAGAGCCTGAAGTATTTGATGGATCAGCCCAACCTAAATATGTAGCAGAGGAGGTGGTTGGATGTGGTTAAGGATTATGATTGTGAGATCCTGTACCATCCGGGAAAGGCTAATGTGGTAGCCGATGCCCCGAGTCGCAGGGTGGAGAGCGCCCCATTGCGAGGTGTATGTTTGCGATTGACCGTGATGGCTCCGGTGTTGGACACCATTCGTGGAGCACAGGCTGAGGCCGTGAGATCGGAGAACCAGAAGAGGGAGCGAGTTGTAGGGTTGGTATCGGAGTTCGTTACCGATGGTCGGGGGCTTATGAGATTTCAGGGGCGTATTTGGGTACCGTTTGTGGGAGGGACGCGTACCATTTTGATGGAAGAGGCTCATCGGTCGAAATTCTCGATCCATCCTGGGGCCACTAAGATGTATTTAGATTTGAGGAGGGAGTATTGGTGGCCCTGTATGAAGAGGGATGGTGCGTGGTTTGTTGAGAGGTGCTTAACCTACCGTAGAGTTAAGGTCGAGCACCAGAGACCGCATGGTAAGTTGCAGCCGTTGGAGGTTCCCGAATGGAAGTGGGAACAGATTACCATGGATTTTATCACCAAATTGCCAAGGACTGCTAGGGGAGTCGATGCAATTCGGGTGATTGTGGACAGGTTGACGAAGAGCGCCCACTTCCTTGCTATTAGTGAGAGCTCCTCCGCAGAGAAGTTAGCAGAGTTGTACGTGAGGGAAGTGGTATCTCGGCATAGGGTGCCGATCTCGATTGTCTCAGACCGGGATACGTTTCACTTCCAGATTCTGGAAGAAGTTTCATGAGGAGCTGGGTACTAGGCTGCATTTTAGTACCGCATATCACCCCCAGATAGACGGACGGAGTGAGCGGACGATTCAGACGCTCGAGGACATGCTTCGGGCATGTGTGTTGAATTTCGGGGGGAGTTGCGATACGTACTTGCCCTTGGCAGAGTTTTCTTACAACAACAGCCATCATTCGAGCATTGGTATGCCGCCCTTTGAGTTGTTGTATGGGAGGAGGTGTCGGACCCCCATTTGCTGGGGAGAGGTCGGAAAGCGTGTGATAGGCAGTACAGAGATCGTACTTCAGACGACAGAGCAGATCCAGCAGGTCAGACAGAGGTTGTTGACCGCTCAGAGTCGTCAGAAGAGTTATGTGGACAGACGCCAGTCCGAGCTTGAGTTTCAGGTCGGCGACTTTGTGCTCCTGAAGGTCTCTCCTTGGAAAGGAGTGATTCGATTCAGGAAGAAGGGCAAGTTGGGGCCTCGATACATTGGTCCATTTCGGGTGGTCGCAAGGGTAGGCAGGGTAGCCTATCGTTTGGATTTGCCAGCAGAGTTGGGGCAGATTCACGACACTTTCCATGTGTCGCAATTGCGAAAGTGTATAGCCGATGAGTCGGCAGTGGTTCCATTAGAGGATATTCAGGTGGATGCGAGCCTGAATTATGCTGAGAGACCAGTGGCAATCAGAGATCGGAAAATCAAGGTTCTAAGGAACAAGGAGGTACCCTTGGTTTTGGTTCAGTGGCAGCATCGGAAGGGGTCCGAGATGACTTGGGAGCCGGAGCGTGAGATGCGCGAGCAGCATCCGGAGTTATTTTCAGAGCGAGACTTCGAGGGCAAAGTCTAGTTCTAGTGGGGGAGAATTGTAACAACCCGGATTCCCAGGTATTATTGATTCTTATATTTTTGGTGATTTGTGAGGAGACTCGGCGAGTTGGTGCCCAAACTCGCCGAGTATGATCGCGGCTATGGGCACGGGTTCGTGCCTGGACTCGACGAGTCCAAAAGTGGACTCGGCGAGTCCACGCTGTTTAATGAAACCCTAATTCCCCGGGTTTGGAGCCTATTTAAGGGCACTTATAGCCTCCCATTGCGGCTACCAGTCCCTTGAGAGAACCCTAAGAGAGCTAATTCGTTTTGGGAGATAGGAAGTCACTTTTGGGCCTTTGTATTCCTTGTTTAGCAAGAAGAAGGTGGCAAGAGCTAGGAGGAGGTGAGATTCCAGCAGATCCAGAGTCCAGAGGCTTCATTTTGAGGTAATAGTTCGAACCTCCTTCAGTTTTAGGGTTGATCTTTAGAGATAGGGTTTTCTAACCCCTTTGGAGAGTGATTATGTGAAGCAAATGGTCCCTCTTCGAGTTTGTGCCTTGGATCTGGACTCAAAGAGGTCCAGAGACCTTAACACTTGGAACTTTTTGGGTTAGTATGGAGTTGTTGGACTTAGGTTGTCATTTTTGGGACCAAATCTCCTTTTGATGCCTTGTGGGGGTTATACAAGCATCAAGTTTCGAACTTTACGTGACAGTCATGCTTGGGAAGGCCATATCTATGGTTTAGGAAAGCAGATCTGACCTTAGAAGGTCAATAGAGTTTGTGCATGGCATGAACTCGTCGAGTTGTTCTTGAGACTCGGCGAGTAGGGTTGGGGTTTCACGTAAAGAGTTCAGCGAGTAGACTCACCGGGTTGGGGGATGACCCAGTGAGTCAGGGAAAGTCCTTAAGGGGCTGAGTCAAGCCGGAACTCGCCGAGTTGTTCTTGAGACTCGGCGAGTTGAGTCGTGGTTGCCCCTCGATTCATGCCAGGTGGAACTCGTCGAGTTAGGGGAGTACTCGACGTGTCAAGAGAGGATCCGAGGGAGTCAGTGAACGTGTATAGACTCGCCGAGTCACTTTGGTGCACTCGCCGAGTCCGGTCAAAGTTGACCGTTGACCGTTGACCAGTGTTGACTTGATAGGGTTAGTCAACCTTAGTAATGAGAGTGTTAATTAGAGATATATTGTATTATAGGAGGATTATAGCTCGGGGGATCGAGCACGAGTGATTTCAGGGATTTGCGAGTTTATCGAGATACGCGAGGTGAGTCTTCTCACTATACTATACCTTGAGTAGGTAACTAGAGTTATGTGATACAGTGTTTGTATGCTATATATGTGTTATGTGTTGCACTGCATTATTCTATGTGATTTATGCTGTGCATGTTTACTGAGTTAGAACATGAGGGTTCACAGAGTTTGGGTGCACGGACCCACAGAGTTATAGCCTCGAGTGGCTAATATGTGTTATATGTGGTATTTTGGGGAACTCACTAAGCTTTGTGCTTACAGTGTTTGGTGTTATTTGTTTCAGGTACTAGTGATGACCGTGGGAAGGCGCCGGCTTGATCAGTACACACACACGGGATTTTTATGTTATGAGATCTTGGGAATTTTATATGGCATGGATTGAATTTCAAACATTGGTGTTTTATTTTGACGAATATTAAATGAATTATGTTTTTATAAAAAGCGAAAAATTGTTTTGAAATTTACGGCATTACAAATTTATACCTGGTTGTAAGGTGAGCGTAGAGAACTCGTGTATGATTATTTGAGACATTTCGTCAAACACCTAAGGCGTCTGTTCTAATAACCCATATTTTGAATGTAACATGACAAAAAAATCCAATGTTACAGGAAAGTATAGAAATGAACTAAATTAACATGAATTTTAGATTATACAAATTATTTTGAACAATGTTCATTCAAAAATATACTTATTGTTGTTTCGTACCTACATATAAAGTTAAATAAAAAAAATGTTAATTGTAATTATGCAATTTGATTCTACAATCAAATAAAAAAATTCTATAATACCGTAAATATGATATTCAAGGAAATAAGATCATTTCTAGTTTAGATTCTAACTTTTTAGCCTACTTTTGATATGGTTCATGTATTAATATTTAGAGAAACTGGTAGACAAGGATGTTGATATTAAGTGTTGTATATTGTTGTTACCAATAAAAAACTAAGTTGTAGCTTAAATTAAAATTTCTTTTTTCATGGTAAGTATGTTGCTATAAATTGTAAAAAAATCACATAGTTATTGCAGTTTGTAAAGGTTGTTGAGTATCGAGTCCAAGTTAATAGGTTAAAAATTTAATATGAAAAATTATACATTTTTGTTTTCTTTGACTTAATCTAGACTGAATGATGTTATATGAGATTCCAAAAATAAAAACATAATTTTGTTAGTCATAGAAAACAATCTTTGAAATTTGTATTTACTGTATGAAAACATATACAAATTAGAATAATTATAGTTTAACCATTTCTGGATTAAATTGTTTATAAAATCCATCTCCTTAATAGTGAATAAAAGATAAATTAAAAGGCATTTACAACACAAAAAAATCACGACAAATTACTGTTAAAAATGTTATCGTAATGTACTTTACACGTACATTCCTAAAAATGGTATAATATGAAGTTATTATATTCGACAATAAGGTCAGAAACAGTAACTAAGTTGAGATAATCAAACAAACATAAATAGTAGCAACAATCGATTTGATCCATTTTAAAATTAAATTACCAATTTACCCTTCTGATGACCATAGTCCATACTAAATTAATGATTAGCCTTCAGATAAAAAAAATGGAAATATCATGCTAAAAGAATTATTTTAGTATACGTGTCATCTCAATATCTAATGTTGAATTTCTTTTCCAACCCAATGCTTTTCTAGTTCCCTAAATTGAATTATCCTTTTGCCCTTATGTTTCCTTACTTAAAGGTTTTCTGCATCTAATTTGCAATTAAATTAAAATAAATCACATAATTTTAGGAGTTTATTGATACCTTCAAAAAGGTAATTTCGAATATTCCTTCTTTATTCTATCACAAATAAATATACCTTTCTGCCCCCAAACTTTAAAATCGTACTTAACATTTAAAAAAAAAATCCATCCAACAATATCAATAACCTTCAGCTATGATTTCAATTTAAAGTTAGAAATGTTGTAATTCAACCATCATATTAGGATATTAATTTACATTCAAACACTAAATAATATCTCTTATCCTCCATTTTCCATTCGGTATTACCATATATTTATCTTAATAGATTATATGAGTTCTATATCAAGATTGCAATCCCTATAATTCAGCCAACAATTTAAGATATTATATACAATCAAAAACAGTAACCAGATTGAGATTATTAAACAAACAGAAAAAGTAGCAACTCACAATTTGATCAATGTTTAAATTAAATTACTGATTTACCCTTCTGATGAATATTAATACATGGGATATATACAGTAAAGTCCCAATTTTTTCATCGATTTGACAAGAAAGTCCTAAACTTTATTTTTTTGACAGTAAAGTCCAAATTACCGGCAATTTTTGACATTTTTACCCTTTTTTCCCGGTTAGCCGGTAATTAGGATTTTTTTCTCAAAAAAATAAAATTTAGGACTTTCTTGTCAAATCGTCAATTAGGACTTTATTGTCAAAAAAATAAAGTTTTGGACTTTTTTGTCAAATCATTCAAAATATTGGGACTTTAGTGTATATATAATTTTTTTGGGTTATAAATTTAATGGTATGATACTCTTTAAGCATAAGAGTTATTGAAACCTTCACTAATCTGCTAGATCGTATTAAAATCCTTAACGTTTGCTTCTTGTTAAATTGTTTTTTTAATCTTAACAAACCGACATTGAAAAAAATTGAGATAATCAAGAAAGAAAGAAAGAAAAAACCAGGGTTATGTTGACTTTTTGCAGGCCCAAAAATGGAGAAATAAGAAACAAAAAAAAAACGAAATTGCCCTTCTTTCCACTCTCCACATTCACACCCTTTTGACTAGGCATGTGTTGTTTGTGTTTGTATAAAGGCAGGACAATTTCATTTTTTTAGGTTTCTAATTTCTCCATTTTTGAGACTGCAAAAAGCCAACACAACCCTGATTCTTTCTTGATTATCTCAATTTTTTTCAATGTCTGTTTGTTAAGATTAAAAAAACGATTTAACAATAAGCAAACGCAAAGGATTTCAATAGGATCTAGCTGATTAGAGAAGGTTTCAATAACTCTTATGCTTAAAGAGTATCATACCATTAAATTTCTAACCAAAAAAATTATGTATACACTAAAGTCTCAATATTTTCAACGATTTGACAAAAAAGTCCTAAACTTTATTTTTTTGACAGTAAAGTCCTAATTGACGATTTGACAAGAAAGTCCTAAACTTTATTTTGTTGACAAAAAAGTCCTAATCACCGGTTAACCGGGAAAAAAGGGTAAAAGTGTCAAAAACTGTCGGTAATTTGGATTTTTCTGTCAAAAAAATAAAGTTTAGGACTTTCTTGTCAAATCAATGAAAATATCGGGACTTTACTTATATATCCCAAATATATATTACCATATCGTTGGATAATTTCATGGATTATTTTGGGTTTCTGCCAAACAACCTTAAGGCCCCGTTTGATATGCGTCTGACTGAGTCAAGTCAGACGTTTTTGGCTGACTCGGTCAGCAAAATGTGTTTGATAATCCAATTCTGGACATCTGACTCGGTAAGAAATGTCTGACTGAGAAAGGAGTTGGCAGGAGGCTGACTGAGAAAGAAAGCAAGACTTTACAATAATACCCTTGGCCTTGGATAAAAACAAGTGTAATTGGAGATTACAAGAATTGAACTCGGGTCTCCTCTATACATAGAATGATGTTTACTAGCAAGCTAAAGGGTTTTTTGTGTTTTAATCTCTAAATAGTATCTTTAATGTCTTTTATGCTGGAAGTTTTTTGTATACATTATTATTATTATTATTATTGCTTTTATTATTATTATTATTATTATTATTATTACTTTTATTATTATTATTATTATTATTATTATAAAGAGCATCAGGGTAAAATTGTCATTTTGTATCAGTCAGCACATTCACTCAGATGTATAATCAAACAGCATAGTTTCTTACTCAGTCAGAACTTATTACTCAGACAGATCTTTCTCAATCAGCACTTTCTTAGTCAGCAATTATCAAACGACCCCTAAGATAAACCGGTTATTGGATCTATGGGCCCTTATGGAAATTATGAAGCAAACCACAAATCTATTCCCTCTCCCTGTTGTCGCAGGGATTCGAACGTCTTCTTCTCATCTTGTGATAGGACTAAAGCGATACCAGTCTCAAAGGTCGAGGGTTAATTATTTTTGAATTCCCATTTCAACCTGCATCCCCTTCGTCTCTTTCCATTCGCGTAACATGCAAAACTCTTCCGTTAAATTTTATCGTAGATTTCAATGATTTGCCCACATTGACACGCAACATTCTTGATACTCTTCATCACGTCACCCTTCTAGCCGAAATCATCATGATTCTTCATAGAAATTGGATAATCTGAACTCCCAAATTCGTAATTTTCCTCAGGTTTTTTCAATCAGACCCAGTTCAACGAAATCTAGATTGAATCATTCGATTTTTTCGTGTTTGTTCGACTTTGGTACATTTTCATTAGACAGAGATGTCCGTTTCTTCGTAGTGCACAACAACTGTATGATAAATTGCCGGAACGCTGAATTTCAATTTGCTTTGAGCCATCTATCTCTCATCAATGGGGGAAACCGGTGGCAATGACGAAGATGGGAAAAACTCTGCTAATATGTTACGGAATACGCCGTCGAATATCAGGAGGTTGGCTGATGAGATACAGCAGTGTGAGGGGCGACAAAAGTATCTTGCGCAGACCAAAAGCCCATCGGACGGGGGTGATGTTAGGTGGTACTTCCGTAAGGTTGCCATGGAGAAAAATGGTGAGTTCTTCGTTGAAATTATCTTACTTTAACATAGGTATTTGTGATGTTATTTGTTTATATGTAAAATGCAATAAACAGTAAAACCATTTAATAAACGGTAGCTAGTTCTTGAAAACCTCATAAAAACTCTTCAACCTTAAACAATCTCTTCAGTTTTTTAGGATCATGATTATCAAACTATGAAGAGCCAATGAAGATGTTAGTGATCAGAAATTGCCATTTACTCTTGTGTTTTCTTCTCTTGCTTATGTACAGAAGTAGCTGCTAATGTCCCACGTGCAGAAACAGTAGAAAAGAGTGATTATTTTCGATTTGGAATGAGAGATTCTCTTGCAATAGAGGCATCATTCTTACAGGTAACATCATCTCTGTTTCAAATCACCAAATAAAATCTTTAAACTCATCAAATTAACATATACAGCAAGAAGATGAATTGCTCTCTATTTGGTGGAAAGAATTAGCCGAGTGTAGTGAAGGTCCAAAAGGGTCTCCTGCTTCAGTTTCCAAATCCGACCCTCTCCTTCAACCATTTTCTCTAGAAACTTCTCGATCAACCAAACCAGATGATGAAGACAGAGTCGGTGTCCCCGTGAAAGGAGGCTTATACGAAGTAACGTTATAATCATAAACAACATTTTTATAAAAATTCTTCAACCCAATTTTATTTTCTATTTGTTTATTGCAGGTAGACTTGGTGAAGAGACATTGTTTCCCTGTTTATTGGGATGGAGATAATCGTAGGGTTTTAAGAGGCCATTGGTTTGCTCGTAAAGGAGGTCTTGATTGGCTTCCTATTCGTGAGGATGTTTCTGAACAATTAGAGTTTGCTTATCGTGGAAGGGTAAGTAACTAAGTATTAAGTAATCACACATTCACACGTGTCTTCTTCTTCTTCTTTTTTTTTTTTTTTTTTTTTTTTTTTTTTTTTTTTAATTAATTTTTTTGGGGTGTTTTGTGTTAGATTTGGCGTCGAAGAACATTTCAACCATCTGGACTATTTGCAGCACGAGTTGACATGCAAGGGTCAAGTCCAGTATGTTTTGAGAATAAAATGTGTTTCAACTTAAAATTAACCATGGTAAAAGTTATTAGGCTTATAATTAACTTGTTGTATTCAGGGGTTGCATGCTCTTTTTACTGGAGAAGATGACACGTGGGAGGCATGGTTAAATGTAGATGCTTCTGGATTCTCTAGTATTGTTAAGTTAGGTGGGATTGGGATTAAGTTAAGGCGTGGGTATGCTCCCTCTCGTTCACCAAAGCCAACTCAGGTAAAACTAAAATTTATTTAATTTTGTAACTTTTTTCACCCGTAAATAATACTAAAATAATTATTGGTAGGATGAGTTACGTCAACAAAAGGAGGAAGACATGGACGATTATTGTTCACAGGTAATGCAAAAAAAAAAAAAAGTTAATAGCTAGAGAAAGTTAAGGAAACAAGGGTTTGATGTTGAATTTGAATGTTTATAATTATAGGTTCCAGTTGGACATGTAGTTTTTATGGTTCATGGTATTGGTCAAAGGTTGGAGAAAGCTAATTTAGTTGATGATGTTGGCATATTTCGCCATGTCACCTCTAGCCTTGCAGAACAACACTTGACACCTTACCAACGTGGAACTCAAAGAGTTCTTTATATTCCATGCCAGGTTGTCATCTTGTTTATTTATTTATTTATTTTTTTTGGAAAATGATTTTAACCTGTGGTTATACAGTGGAGGAAAAATTTGAAACTTAGTGGTGAATCAGCTGTAGAAAAATGTACATTACCTGGTGTACGTGGATTGAGGGTAACTTTAAGTGCAACTGTTCACGATGTGTTGTACTACATGAGCCCAATCTATTGCCAAGATATTATTGACTCGGTGAAATTTTTTTAATTGAAATTAAAAAATAAAAATTAAATATCTGACGTCATCTTTATATTTAACGTTACATTCCGCTTTTCGACAGGTTTCCATTCAATTAAACAAGTTATATCTAAAGTTCATCAAGAGAAACCCTGGTTATGATGGAAAGGTGAAATTAATTTATTATTACAGATTCATTTTTCTATTTTTAATGTTGTTGACTTATTTTTATGGTCTTTGAGGTTGCAGGTTTCCTTATATGGTCATTCATTGGGAAGTGTTCTTTCGTATGACATTTTATGTCATCAAGAGACTTTGACCTCTCCATTTCCAATGGAGTGGATATATAAAGATCAGATTAAATACGAAAGCTGTACACCAACTGACATGAAGTCATCTTCTAGCTGCCACGTGTCCTCGAATTCAGGAGGTCAGGATTTCAACACGATTATTTCTTCTGCTAAAAAGGACATCACAAGGGTACAATCGGAATCTTCACTTCCTGAAATGCGTGTTGAAGAATCAAACCTTTTAGAAGCTAGGAATCATAAGAAACATGGTAGTCTTCCATTGATAGAACACGTTGCAGTTGGATCTGACCATGGTGAAGAAGCTTTAGCTAGTGGATCAAATCGAATTGATGAGGAAAATTGTCACAGTGATGAAAATAACACAATTAAATCTTTAAGGGAAGAGGTAATGAAGTTTTGGGCATCCGATTTATGCAATCGTTTTTGTTTTTTCATTTTTCCTAATAAATACGACTTTCATTCTTGCAGATTGACATTTTGAATGCACGAATCAAAGAACTAGAAAAAGTTTCCAAAGGTTCATCATCTTGCAAAAATGACACGTTGAAGAGTTACACACCTCTTATAAAGTATACAAAATTGGAATTCGAGGTAACACCCATGAATTTGTTTATTTTTTTTTACATATATTCTCTATTTTTTTCTTGCTTTTGTTCCTACTTGTGATTAAGATTGATGCCAGGTGGATACATTTTATGCGGTTGGGTCTCCTCTTGGCGTGTTTCTTGCCCTTCGTAATGTCCGTATAGGAATTGGTAAGTAATTTGCTTGTTTTTCATGAGTTGCATTTTACAAATTTAGTCTTTTATTAATCTATTTTTTAATTTTTCACGAAACTAAGATTAAGGTAAATGGCGTAATGATTATGTTGAGATGTTGGGAACCATAGTTTTTATTATTTTTTCCAGGTCAAGGAAAAGACTATTGGAACAATGAAAATGTACATGAAGAGATGCCATCATGTCGACAAATGTTCAACATTTTTCATCCTTTTGATCCAGTGGCATATAGGTATCTTTTAATCCCTTTGCTTATAGTTTCATTAGGGTGAATTTTAGTAGTGATATAACCCGTTTCTTTTATTTACAGAGTAGAACCACTTGTTTGTAAAGATTATGTCAATTCACGTCCAGTCATCATTCCATATCATAAAGGTGGAAAGAGGCTGCATATTGGATTCCAGGTAGGTCCCACTTTACATGACATGGCATAAAAGTTCTATACTGCATTTGGCGTGCATTTGACTGGAAGTCTGGACTAAGACTGATGTCAATTAGATAAAAATTACGGCCTGACCCACTCAAAAAGGTGGGACAGTGTCTCTTTCTCGATCTCTCGTTTGTTCAAAAGATATAAATACCCTTCTCATCCTCATCATAAAAAATAACCTTAAAAAGGTTGTTGATTTTAGCATTCACTGTGATATTGCTTTATAATGGTGTAGGAATTTGTAGAAGATGTTGCATCAAGTTCTCAGGTGGTAATGGATCGCATGAGCTCAGTAAAGGTGTGTATTTTTTTCAACGATATTTTGTTCAATTTGTACATTTCAAATTTATGATTTTTTTTATTGACTTTTCAAACACTCATACTTGAATTTTTGTTACAAACATATCATGTGTAGGGTAAAGTATTGGCACTATGTCAAGTGAAAGATGGTGATGTCGTTGGAGGTACTTCAAGTATATTTCCAATTTAATAGGTGTATTTTATTATTATACCTACTTTTTATTGAATATATACATATGTATTCCCTTTTTACCCTTAGTGGAGTCACCAGAAGAGCCCGAAGTAGTGGAGAGATCATATGGATCGATAATGATGGAGAAGTTAACAGGGAGTGAAGATGGCCGAATTGATCATGTCCTTCAAGTATATGCATTTTCTTACTAGTCTTTTTATAAAATGATTGAAAATGATAAACGATTTGTGAACTTCACTTTCTTTCGTTAAAATTGAATAATGCAGGATAAAACATTTCAACATCAATACATATCCGCTGTGGGAGCACATACGTAAGTATATATTAACCATTACATACTTGTGAAATTAAATTTTCAATTGTTTTATAGAAAGATGTAGAGATTTGTAAAAAGTTAGGACTTTATAGAGAGAGCCTCATTTTCCTAACTTTCTCTATTAAGTCATGCTTTTTGCATCGAGTAAAAAAAGAAACATTGTTTCTTTTTTTTCCTCATTAAGTCATGTTTAAATAAAGTGACTGAATGAATAATGATGTCTGTTGGGATAAACTGATTACATAAAGTATGTTTCTTTTCTAGACCGAACAATCTATATGAATGATATTAAATGACCATTTTACTTTTACCTTTACATTCCAAAAAACAAATTTCTCAATATTCATTAATTTAAAATATAATAATGAAATCTTAACATGAGAGGAGTTAGGAGAAGAAAAGAAAGGCTTATAGGTAATTAAGAAGATTTTTTTGGTTTAACCCATGAAGTCGTTTTGTCCAAGATTAAGTGCTTAACCCATTAAGCTCATTAAGTGAAAGAAACATGCATCTTCGTTAAGTACATTAAGTAAAAAAGAAATAGTAATTTCGTCTGACTATGACACATGATGCAGAAATTATTGGAGAGACCTTGACACTGCATTATTTATATTAAAACATTTATACCGAAATATACCAGAAGAACCTGAAGCACCAGATGGAGACACGAAAAATGAAGTAAAACAAGGAACTGGTGAATATTGGCATGGCTGGTATAATAATAACGAGGAGGGTACCGATGACGACCTTCCTTTAACATTTTCCAATACAAAGTTTGTGAAAAAATTTACAAGAAGAGCCAAAAGCTTCATTGGTCCTTGATTTTTTTTTATTTTTTTTATTTTTTTTCATAACCAACTATTGTCCTTGTATAAATGTCACAAAAAATGTTATAGTTTGCAAGAATGAACGGTTTTGGACAATGTAAATGTAAATAAAGTACAAAAACGTTCGTTCTTGAAAACTTTAGTGTTCTTTTTGATTTTTTTTACATGAACAATGCAAGTGTTGTACTCTGTGCATAGATAATTGTATAGCTTGTAAGGATGATTTAGATTTTAGAGATGTACACATGATTGTACATAATCTAAATTAGAACAATTTAAGAAATGGTATGTGCTAAAATTACACTTTGGACAAGTTTGTCCATGTTGGATTCTTTTTAGTTTCTACCCCTTAGATGTATTAAAGACAATATTATATAATGGGGTCTATTTCATGAGTTTGGATAAGAGACTATTCAGATCTTAAAGGCCTAAAGGCCTAGGTCAACAGAATTTTAAGATAGCGATTGGTTTCGCTCTAATCCTTTGAAATTAGAAGGAATTGGAATCTAAATCCAACACTTTCTTATGTTTGGTTAACTTTCAAAAGGAATTGGATTTCCAAACGTGTACAACTTTCCTTCAATTGAGGGAAAGAATATTCCATCTAATAGAAAAGGGAATTAAATCTCCTTTTATGTGAGAATGTTGTAAATTACCGCATTATATTTTTTTATATTACATATGAAACTTCTTTGCCACCGCATCCACCACCATCATCTCCTCCGCAACCACCACTGCTGTCGACACCACCACCCCCACTGCTACCACGACCTCCTCCTCTACCGACACTACCACCTCAACCACCATTGCCGTCACCCATCCCCCATGCCACCACCGCCCATAACCCATGCCACCACCACCACCACTACCCACCGCCACCCAAACAAAATATGATACTGAATTCAAAAATTCATTTCCTGCAAACCAAACAAAATATAAAATTGGATTACATTCGTATCGGATTCTAAATATTTCATTGACTTCAATTCCTAAAAAAAAAAAAAAAACATTATGTGAACCAAACGTCATCTAAATCTAAATCTTAAGATAACATTTCATTAAAAAATGCAATAATCATAAATATCAAAACCATATGCAATAATTTGACCATGTATTTCTTTATCAAAAATAGATAAAAAAAAATAATTAAAAATATATAAAACATCTAATAAATGAAATAATTTTCACATTACATTTGTCATACTTGCAAGGTGCAAGTTGCAACTTCAAACTTTCAATTTCAAGGCCATAATAGAGTAGTACAACGAGCATTATAATTTGTACCATGGGCAATTTCCCATTGTGATAGTAACATATCATGAGAAACTTGTTTGGTTTTGGATTGGTTCGGAATCTGATGTGTGGTGTTCCTTTGATTTCCACGATCCTCTCGGATATCTTCTCTGAAATCTAGGGACCCATTTCACTCTCTTCACTTGCCCAATTCAAACAAAGGGCATGCTCAAATAAACCCTCGTTAACCCCCACCGATTCTTTTAGATCTTTAATGGCGTCTATTTCGAGAATTGTTGCTAAAGATTGTAAATTTCAATCACGCGATGCTGTTCTTCAAAGACCCAGATACGATTTGCCCCCACGAGGACTTCACAACCATGTTTGTATGTACTCGATCAGTTTTTATGCTAGTTTTCGAATTGGGTGTTCTTTACTTTGTTTCTTGTTTGCTTCTTAAGTACATTGGGTATCTATAGTTCTATACACATATATATGATACATGATTTTTCAAATTTTTGTGAAAAATTTCAGCTTTTGAAAGTAGGGTTCGTTCGTCAGGTGATGTTAAAAGTTTGGCTATTCAGAATAGGCGATTCACACCAGCGATTATTCAATCCTCAGCTTCCAGGTAGTGTTTATGTATATGTGTTTGATGAGTTGTTTTCATCGTTTATTTATTTATTGTGTGCTTGTAGTCTGAAATTATGAAGAAAGATTAGGACATAAGTCGCCACAAACACTACTGAATGTTAACAAAGAAAGATCAATGTTCATTCCTATCACTTTTTAATCTTAATTTTACCAAATTGTGTCAAATTTTGTTGTTAGGAGGTCGAAGATTGTTTGCCAAGCAGCAACAAATGTTCCAGGAGAGGTTCCTTCTAGTGCAAGTACCTCAAGTGGAATGTCAACATATGAAAGAATAATTGAAACATTAACGACCCTTTTTCCTTTATGGGTATGTCAAAAAAAACATGTTCATCAATCATCACATTTTCAACATTTTTAAGTGTACTTAATGGGGACATGACTTAATCTGGTAAGCTGTATACAAGTGTTTCTTTTTGACCTAATGCAAAAAGAACAACTTAACAGAGAAAGTCAGAGAAAGGAGGCTTTTCCCCTTTAAGTATCTTTTAAAATATCATTTATACCAACAACATTTATTGGGGGAAAAAGCAATAATTTGTATTTGATGTCATTGACAGGTTATTATAGGTACAATAATTGGGATCTATAAGCCTTCAGCAGTAAGTGTACCCTTGTGTCTACATTTTTTGGCCCTTATAATAAAAAAAAATGTGACTTGATTAAATTGTTTGAGTGGAAAATCAAATGAACAATGTAGGTTACTTGGTTACAAACAGATCTTTTCACTGTTGGATTGGGTTTTCTCATGCTTTCAATGGGACTTACACTAACATTTGAGGACTTCAGACGCTGTTTAAGGAATCCATGGACTGTATGCACTTCTTCCCTTTCTTTTTTATGTGATAAATGCAAAAAAAAAAAAGTAGCAACCTACTTTTATTTTTTCTTATTTAGTCTTTTTTTCCTATATTGAATTGTACTTTGAAAACTGTATCCAATCAAGCAGTATAATTTGTTTCATATTTGGATGACATTGCTATAAATGGATAGATTTATAAAAGTACATTGGTGTAATAAAAATAAGTGAAAGTAGAAATATGTTGCTATTTCTTGCATTTAACCTTTATCCATTTGTTTGTGTAAGCTAAGCTCCTCTTCTGTTTTACATATTAAAGATGAATATGATTTTGGTTTTTTCAGGTTGGTGTAGGGTTTCTTGCTCAATACTTGATCAAACCAATTTTGGGATTCTTGATTGCAATGGTATGTGAATGTGACTATGCATATTACTTATTTACAAATTTACCCTTGTTTCTTTTCCCTTCCATTTCCTTAAGTGTGGCTTCATTTATCTCAAATATCTTTTAAACATCATTTATCAAGACAACTACTTTCATCAATCATAATACAATGTATCATTTCCATTTCATTTGTATTTGATATTAGAAAATCAGTAGCTTTTACCCTATCTTTACATTCCATTCGTTTTGTTATTTGTGTTATTGATATAAAAACTTTGAAATTTTGTATGAACAAACAGACTTTAAAGTTATCAGCTCCACTTGCAACTGGTTTGATTCTAGTTTCATGTTGCCCTGGTGGACAAGCATCAAATGTTGCAACTTATATATCAAAAGGAAATGTAGCACTTTCTGTTCTCATGACAACGTAAGTTTCCTTTTCTTTCTTCCTTTCTTTTTTTTTTTTTAAAAAAAAAGATTCAGTATTTTCAAAGTATTTATTGTTAACCTACTTCCTCTTTTGTGTATCATATCATCTTACTTTTGTTTCTTTCTATTATAGCATTGTATGTACTTTCAGTTTTTTATTGTAAAGGCATTGTATTATAGCATACTACTTTCATTTCTTCCTATTACAACATTATTGTTTGAAAACTCATAGTGATGAAAATTGCTTTGTATTTGGATGATATTAGGCCGTTTTCTTTATGTTAAAGCACACACGTTATTGCTGTAGTGAAAAGCTTTAATTTTTTGAACGTATATGCAAAAATTTAAAATACTACTATAATGTTATTTGATTATATGGATGATGAGGATATTAACAAGTGATCTTTATTTTTTTTTTAATGGTGTTTTTTTACAGGTGTTCAACTATTGGAGCTATTATCATGACACCACTGTTGACCAAACTTCTAGCTGGTCAACTTGTTCCTGTTGATGCAGCTGTAAGTGGTTGGGTTGGGCCCACATGTAATGAATAATATTAAGTTCATTTTCTATAATTTAATTTCTTGTTTTGAATCTTTTCAGGGTCTTGCAATCAGCACTTTTCAGGTTGTTTTGGTTCCCACAATTCTTGGAGGTAATTTGAACTTTTTTTAATCTATTTTCAAGATTGTTTTACTATCGCCACCTAGGCATACATAACGACACACTTGATGAAATTAAAGTAAAAAAATCGAGGGCAAATTTGTAAAAAGTTAATTTCTAATGCGAAAACATCATTTCCTTAGACTTTCTCTATAAAGTCGTTCTTTTTGCACTAACTCAACAAGGAATATCCATATATAGCTGAGTCTGTTTCTTTCTTTTTTAATTGAATGAAGGTAAATGACCATTTTACCCTTGTGTCTAAAAACTGTTATATAATATTATAATTCGCTTTTTTGATGCAGTCTTGATGAATGAATTTTTTCCAAAATTCACCTCAAAAATCATCACGGTGACACCTTTGATTGGAGTTATCCTCACAACTCTTCTTTGTGCAAGCCCGGTTAGTTCCCTCAATATAATAATCAATACAAAATCCTTAATTTTATAGAATTCTTACAAAATCATTATTTTATATATATATTTTGGGATACATGTTTTGTTTTTTACTTTTTAGATCGGGCAAGTTGCGGATGTTTTGAAAACACAAGGTTTACAGTTGCTACTTCCAGTGGCTGCCCTCCATGGGGCGGCATTTTTCATCGGTTATGCCATTTCTAAGTTATCTTTTGGTGAATCCACCTCTCGTACCATCTCCATAGAATGTGGGATGCAGGTTCGTATTTTTTCTTTTTTGTTTCTTTTTCATTTATTACACAGAACAGAACAGGTTGTACTGCGTTTGATATGCATTGGACTGGGACTGAGACTGACGTTAATGAGACAGAAAAAATAATTTATTTTCCCACTTAAACAAGTGGTACTAGGCAGGATACGACATAACAAGTTGTACTGCGTTTGGTATGCAGCTTCTCTATCTCTCGTCTGTGCAAAAGACGAAATTGCCCTTCACATTTGAATTTACAAACCGTTTGCTGATTCGTTTATGTGGTTATTTGAATTTACACAGAGCTCGGCCCTCGGGTTTTTGCTTGCTCAAAAACACTTCACAAACCCTCTTGTAGCTGTTCCTTCTGCTGTCAGTGTCGTTTGCATGGCTGTAAGAATCTTTTCCCTTTCTTAAAAAACTTTTTATGATTTTTGTTGGATCAAAATTTTTTAGCAGTAAGAAAGTGAGAATCCATGTGTCAGGTTCACATCTGACATCAATCACTGTGACACTGTGATTTACCTCCCTCGTATTGATCTATGGGAGTTGGGACTTTTTTTGAAAAAAAAATCTAGAAAATAATTTAATGACGTGGCATATTATGATGAATGCAGCTTGGTGGGAGTGCTTTAGCGGTTTATTGGAGGAACCAACCTATTCCTGTTGATGACAAAGATGATTTCAAGGAGTAAAAAAGCTTGTAGCTTTTTAGTTTTCTTATTAGTACCCCATGTTTTTAGGTTAAATCTTTTTCTTTATCATAATCATATGGGCAATGGTTGAAATCTGAGCAATGATACGACAATTACTTGTACTGTGTGCAGTAAAAGTTGTATATTGTTTTGGGTTTGGTTGTTTTCAAGTATGGAAACTTATCATCGACTTTTAAGTGGTTTTGTATTTTGATGTTGTGAGAAGAGTAGGGATTTTGGTAGGTAATTTAAACGCTGGTTGTATTTGGATCGATAATTAAGATCGTGAAAACTGTTTTTGAAGTTTAATTATTTATAAGTTCGATAATAGGTTCAAGTGTTCTTAAACATGTTTTATTAATTCAATCATTTTTGACATATAATTAACGAAATTTTGGTGTACATTTATTCAAGAAATTAATTAAAGGATTGATTGTATAAGATCTCGATTAATCGGATTGGCATTTTGTCAAGCACTTGGTGTGCATAAAAGACGATTCTAATATTATTTGTCATTCGATTTGATGCAAAGAAAAATTTAAAATCATTTTTCTTTTATTTTAAAAATATTGGTTTAGTGAAAAGATAGATATATATTTTTTTTTAAAACGACTTTGAAACCAACTCCAAATTTATATATATATATACTAATTTAGAACTACATGGTGAACAGGATTTTGTTATCATTGGTTGAATTTTTTTTCTATTTTTCTTTTTTGGGTTTTTTTTTTGTGAGAACCACAACAACTGCTACGTGTTATGCTCTGATACATCATTGCTACGTGTTATATGTTCATCTCCCACCACCGACTGCTACCAATTACAAATCGACACAGCAGGCATCGTATGCTCCCTCCTCCCATTACTTCCGGTTACATTGGTCCAGCAAATCATCTACCCCCACCGCCTATCTCATCCAACAACTTTCTATCCTTTCTCACCCTTCTCTCAACCGATCGTCCCTAACACCTATCTCTACCGTTCCATCGCCTCAGTTGTCCTGTGGATTCCCTTCATAAGTTTTCTTCAAAAACGCTTCCCCAACATTTATTTGTCCATTCCACCGTCCTCTGCTGCCGTCGGTCATGCCCACTCTCGCCGTCGAAATCGTGTTCGTCTGCTTCTTCTTCAACTTCAAAGAACACAGTACCCTCAACCCTGTAAGTCTCTCTCTCTCGATATTGGCATGCAGATTTCATCTTGGGGTTGAAGTGTTCAAATCGTTCGTGATTTATATAAGAAATTGGATGGTATTAATTAATTATATCATATTTGTTTCAGATTAAAAAGTTTTTCGTTGAAACCATGTTAGTTTTTATTGGGTAGAACATTAAAAAGTGAAATCATACAATACATTCTTAGTTGTTGGAGTTTAGGGCTTGAATTTTGTTTGAAGCTCACGTATTTCATACCATTTGTCAGGTTTGTATTTATGGCCTCTATGCTATTTTTATCAGGATTTGTTGCTCTTGGTCAGCATTCTGATGCTTACATGTGTATCTTTTTAGCAATTTCATGGAGAAGGCGGCCAAAACCCAGGTTGTAATAGATGCAATTGGGGAGCCAATTCAAGAGGTCCTTTCTCTTCCCATCTGTTACATTTTTATTACCACTTAAATTTGTGTAAGGTTCAAGTCTAAGTGATTCTATAAAAATTCACTACCTTTTCAGAAGTGCTGGATAGAATGGAAGGGCATTCTCGATACTCATGAGATGTGAAAGAATAATAGCACGGATCTACTTCTTGGTAACTAATAAGCTATTACACCTTTTATGTGTTTTTTACTCTATTGAAATTATATGTTGCATCTCACCTTTAGTATAAGGGTTTCAGTCGAAATTTAACCTTCAAATATTTACCATCCCCTCATTTGGTCACTAAACGTTTTTTGGAGATCCAATCTCATTTGGCTTTCAGATTTTTGTCCATAATGTGACATGTTATAGCAGATTACCTATATTACTGATTATTGTACTAATTGTTGCTTCTATAATCTGTTTGTTTTGAGTACTAATGATAGTCTTTATAAATACCCTAATGGTAGCTGCAAATTGATACAAAGATTGATGCATAAACAGGTCCATTGATCACAACTCTGTAAAAATAGTTGCTTAATGAAGTAATTAAACAGGTATGTAGAGTTATGCCCTTGGCAACATTACATTTCATTTTTTATATATTTATAGTAGAAATCCAAATGGTCCAGCTGTACCCCAGAGTGTCACCTGGATAGTTTGATTGAGCAATGATGCGTGCTGAACTTGTGATCATTAAGCTCATCCATTGTTTATCATTTGTTAATAGTTTTTGGTTAAGCCCTAAGATTTTTCTTGAACCATATCTGAAGTACCAAAACATTGGTCGTCTTTTCTTGATTACAAGATGAAGTTCCTAGATGTCAAAAGGCAACATTAAAAAATGGTGAAAAAGTTTTTTATGTTTGTCCTATTAATTTGATAGGCTACCCACGTTACTCTGTTCCCATTAATCACCTTTTTCTTAAAAAATGTTGAAATGGCTAAAGGTTAAACTTAAACTGCTGTATGAGTCTAATATTCTTTTCTATAGTAAAAGGTCGTTTCTCTTTTGTTTAATGAGCTTAATGAGTTAAGCATAACTATAAATGAAATTTTTTGAAATGAAAGTCCATCCATCCCTACAATAGCCATATTATTATATGTATCTCAATTCAAACTTCCAAACTTCTGAAAAGCTTTCATACTCTTTCTTCTCACTTTAGTTTGTTAGATTTCTACAAATTATTGGTTTGGTTTGCCAGGCGTCCTTAGCATTGGAAAAGAAATCTCTCAACTAGAATTTTATAATCTCATCATCTTATAAGTACATTTCTTTTTAGCTATGTAGTATTTTCTACATGTACATGTTTCAGGGAAATATGCTGAATTGAGCTCGATACAAGATGAGGATTCAAGTGAGGACAAGGAAGATCAAATGGATGCTGAAACTAATCATTGTCTTACAAGATCTTCAATGCCTAAAAGATCAGCATCTCCAATGACAAGAATGAAGAACAGCTGCATTAAGTATCAAGAGTCTCTAACTATTTTCCAGGTAGGTAAAAGTCAACAACGCCCCTAGGAGATGACGAAGAGGAAGAGGAAGAAGATTCACACATACCTGTTAACAATAATGTATTTGCAAGATAAAATCAGTCTATTTTAAAGCAAACAAAGAGACCAAGGTGTCGGTTGCTGATAGGGTAATTTTGTAATCTTCCTGTTTTTTAGATTTCGTAAAGCCGGGTTCTTCCCTAGTAAATTACACAAATGATAATTTTTACGTTTGGAGTTTATTTAATTATTTATTTTAGTTCAATGTCCTTCAGATCATTTTCATTTGAAGTTTATTTAATTATTTATTTTAGTTCATGTCCTTCGTATTAGTTTTGTTTTTGTATTTAATCTCTCTAAACTGAACCCGTGAATATGCCCTTCTCTAATTTATTTTGATTTTATTTTCATTATTTATTGGGAAAATAATATAAAACTAAGTTTATACCAAAATTCTAATTTTACATTGTTTTTTTTCTTTCTCAAATTTGATAGTGTTTTTTAATTTGTTACAATTCGGATTACTTGACCAATCAAACTATCTGTCTGTTGACGTGACATTTTGACATGACATGCTGACGTGTAAAAATTTGTTTTTTTTTTTTTTTTTTTTTTTTTTTTTCACAAAGAACACTAAGTTCTTTTTTTTTTTTTTTCAACTTTTATACTTTATTTTTTATTCCAAATCGAACATCATTTTTTCAATTTTAATCAATGTTGACTATTTTTCATTTGGAACCGTATAAATATTTTTTTATTATATTTAAACCATATAAATAGATTTTTTTTTCATTTAAAAACCATATTTTTATATAAACACAAATTTTTTTTATATTCAAACTATAATGTTATGTATAAATATATATTAGTTATATAGAAACCGTATTCTACTTATTTATTAGTTCTTCATTTTCAAAAGAAAATTACGCTTGACTTTATATATAAATTTAGGATGTTGCTAAAAAATCCCTTAATCATAGGACATGTGTTATGAGTGTGTAGGCTTGTAGGTGTATGTATAATTTCTCATACATATATGTTACGTCGTTAGTAGTTCAAGATCATCTAAATTTAAAATATATTGAAATAGTTTATGTCTAAGAATCCTTAATCAGAACAATATAAGATAATTAATTCATATTATGAGAACCAAACTAATCATACACATCGAACAAAAACAACAAAATTTTATTAGTTATCTCTTATGAAATATTATTTATTTAATTTTGTTGTAGATTTTACACATTTTTATTTACAATTAAATAATTCTATTAGGTATATATTGATGGCGCGTTTAACGTTCGCTTGCAGCATTGAAGAAGATATGGGAAATATAGAACAAAATATCAAAATTTAATGAGAACACTAAAATAGATGTAAAAATGATGACATTTATCTTTCATAAATATTTTTGAAAAACTTAGCTGAGAAATATGATTTTCAATATTGTTAATGAACATACAGAATACATACTTCTAGAATAATTAAATTGTCATTCAATAATTAAATGGTCATTATATATATATATATATACATATATATATATATATATATATATATATATATATATATATATATATATATATATATATATATATATATATATATATATATATATATAAAGGACCTTAGGAATAGTACCTTTTGTGGTTTTAGGTTTCCGCCACTAATATTTGGTGAATTTGACACTTTTCATCCTTGAAGTGAAAACTTCTATATTTTTGTGTTTTGATTAAGTTTTTGTGCCTTTAGGTATTTGCCACAAATCTTTAACGACTTTGACACTTTTCATGCTTGCAGTAAAAAATTTTAGATTATGATGTTTTTGCCACAAATTTTTAGTGACTTTGACACTTTTCATCCTTACAGTAAAAACTTTTACATTTTGACAAAAAAACACAAAAAACCTCCTTTAGACTTTCGCCACCATATTTTCCCAACTTTGGAAACTTTCACACTATTGCAACAACATTTTTGGATTTTCTCCACCAGTGTCCATTCTTTTGGTTGTTGTACACTTTTGACATCTAATTTTAGGGGCTATCGACTTTCTCCACTATTTGTGGCGATTTACACTTTCAACACATATTTTTTTAAAGTTTGTCGATTTTTCCCATATTACCCCAATAGTGGCGCAACCGCAGGTTCTTTACTAGTTCAAGAGTAAGTCATAATAGCATTCGGAAGTCACACCATGAGATTTAAGATGTTCCTAATAATATTATGAATATGATATGAGATATAAAAATTTCATGGCTTGCAAACCTGGCTTTGTGTCTTGAACGACTAGACGTCTCCAAAACTTCAAACGTATTTTAAAGTTGTGCTTAATGTATAATACAATTTTTATATAAATAATACATATTTATACATAACAATATGCCTTGAATGTAAAAAACCTTGTATTTATAAAAAAATGTGGCTTTCAAATGGAAAACGATCAATACCAAACAAAATGGGATAATGACTCTTGAGGGTAATTAACTTTGGCGTTTGTACTCATTTGGTCCCTTTCCTTTTTTTTGTATTCAATATATCATTGAACTTGTTGTTTGTGTTCACCGTAACCCTTTTGACCGGCTTTTCATTTGTGATAGCCAGTCAAAGGGTTATGGTGAACATAAAGAACAAGTTCGATGGTATATTGAGTACAAAAAAAGGAAAGAGACCAAATGAGAACAAACTCAACAGTTGGTTACCCTCTTGAGTCATTCTCCCTGAAAAGTTAAATGAAATTAAAGTTGCAAAATTATCAAAGACTGCAATCTTCTTTGGCTATAACGTATATGAAGAGCGTTTCAGAGGGGTAACTTCGTTAAAACATGGTCTATGCTATGCTTACTGTGGTTAGTTGTCAACACCTCTTTTCAAAAGGATATGATTGTGTATGAGAGGTATATTTATCAGCATAAACGTTTACCTCAAGGTATATTATGGTGATGTGTTTGCAAAAGCAGCATGATATTGTACATATTGATGTTGTATCTCATTCCATGAATTCGATCTTAAAGTTAAGTAAACTAAAAAATCACAGCACTTGTGATTCTACTCGTTTGTAGACTTGTCTAGAATCCATGATACGATAAATCATTCGATTGGAAATATAAATGTAGTCATGAAATGCGTCTGCTTAGTCAAGATTCCCCTAATAATTATTCAAGTGCATTACAAAGTTGCACATGTATGAATAGTGTTCTTTCGTGGGTTATGTTTTGAAGAGAAGCAAGAATGAATCTCATAAAGTCATTAATATCAGTAGGAGATGACGTGAGATTTGCTGTAAATGAGTAAAGGGAAAATGACTCAGGAGGGTAACCAACTGTTGAGTTTGTTCTCATTTGGTCCCTTTCCTTTTTTGTACTCAATATACCATCGAACTTTTTGTTTGTGTTCACCATATAACCCTTTGACCGGATATCACAGGTCAAAAGCCGGTCAAAAGGGTTATGGTGAACACAAACAACAAGTTCGATTATATATTGAATACAAAAAAAGGAAAGGGGCCAAATGAGTACAAACGCAAAAGTTAATTACCCTCAAGAGTTATTTTCCCAAACGAAATTGGAGAAACATAATGTTCGATTTGGAACAAAAAAATAAAGTATTAAATTGAAAAAAAAAAATTAAAACTTAGTGTTAAAATTGAAAAGGTGAAAACTTACTGCCTTTTGTGGAAAAAATTTAATTTTGACACGTCAGTCTGTCATGTCAGCATGTCAAATCATGTCACATCAGCAGACAATCAGATTGACCGGTCAAGTGGTCAGAATTGTAATAAATTGGAAAACACAATATCAAATTTGAGACAAAAACACAGTGTCAAATTAAAATTTTGGTGTAAACTTAGTGACTTTTGTGCTATTTTCCCTTATTTATATGTTACTTATGTTTTCATTATTCATTTATTTCTTTTATTATTTATTTAGTGGGATCAATAATCTACCCTAACCCTAGCCCCACCCAAACCCGGAAACCACACCAACTCCACAATGTTCACATCCGCTAACAACCACCACCTATAAAGAAAACAACCACCACCTCCAACAAAAAGAAAGCACGATGAAATAAAATCCAGAAAAATCAAATCTCCAGCCTTAAAAATTGCTAAAATCAACCCAGTGACATCCCACGATGCTCACTTCCGACAACCATAAACAAGCAACTCTAACAACCATCCTGTTCACCTCCGACAATCACCACAAACTAAATCTAGAAAAATCACCTATGGAACCTAAACGTTTGATTAAATCAAATCCAGAAAAATCAAATGAAACTTAATACAATCAATTTAGAAAAAAAAACTCAAATTAAAAAGAAACTTGATTTTCAAAAAATCTGTTGTCTGTAGGAGCGAACCTGGTATGGGTTCTAGGCCTAGTTTAGTACTCGATTTCATCTCCCAAGTGTACTTTTTTTTGTATTATTGTGCAACTAGTATTAGGTCCAACATCAACTAATATGGTGCACCAACCTGTATAAAATGAACCCAACCGTGTAAAAGATTAACTCATTGCAATTTAAAAAATTAGGCCAATAAAACCATAAGTTATGGTCCATAAACAATACACTTAAAAAAATCAATAAGAGAAAATCAGTTTTTGTATAGAATAAGAGAAAATAAATAAGACAAATCATTTTTTGTATTAGAGGATACGTACGACAAGAAGAGAAAAGAAACAAAAGGTAGCAAAAAAAAAACAGAAGAACATGTCTCGTTCGACAGGAGAGAAAAAATAATCACACACTCATATCTCCGGTTTTCGATTCTTCCAAGCAACAGTAGCCAAACAAAAACGTTTATGAACATTTGAGTTTCCTCCGATCTAATTTTTAGAGCTCTTTCCAAACCTTAGAATGAAACGAGTAAGTTTTGATATTTTATTAGGTTTATGATTTATGAAATTAGTTGTCTTTTTTTTTTTTGAATTTATTAATCATTTTGGTAAAATTCTTAGTTGTTTATGGTGAAAATTAGTAGTTTTTTGTTTGAAATTAGTTCTTGACATATTAGCACAAATCTTAAAAAAAAACTAGGTTTCTAGTGCAATCTAACAAATAATAACCCAAAATAATCTTTACAAATAAAAAAAAGCATACATTTTTTTTGAAAACGCGAAAATTTTATTGAAAAACTAGCAAGAAGCTAGCAAAAGAAACATTACAACAAATTACAAGCAAAATTCGGGTTATGAAGCCAAGAAGTCCACCCTATCTTAGCTTTAATACACCTTATTGGAAATCCAAAAGAAAGACCTTTTAACCGCTTCATTAAAAAATAAAGGATGTCCTAAGCAAAACCTTTCCGAAAATACTAGCATTACGTAAATTCCATAAACACCATAAAGTACTCAGAACTACCGCATCAAAAGATTTTCATTGACCACCTCTCAAAACAATCGACTCAGATCAAGAAAGAATGGAATCAATGGATAACTGAAAAGGAATCTGAACACCCCATCAAATAGCAACCCATGACCAAATATCACTTGGAAGACTACAATCTTCCAAAAAGGTGGTTAGTAGACTCAACCGTAATGGAACAAATAGGGCACATAATGGAATTCACCATAACTCCTCGATGGGAAAGACTCTCTCTAGCGGGAATACTATGTGACCTCAGCATCCAAATAAAAATATTTAACTTGATAGGAACCCAATTGTTCCATCTAGTCTCGCACCCACCCATAAAAAACATACCACTATCAATAAAAGATCTAGCTAATGAAACCGAAAAAGAATCAGAGGCGTCAATAGACCACCCCAACCGATCAGGGAAATGATGGAGCTGGGGATCATGCATCAAATAAATAAACACAACCCACTGGGTCTGCTCAATGCCACCCCTAGGAACCTGCCTAAGAGAATCAGTACTCCAACCAACCAAAACCTTATCCCGAACCGAGACAAAACGATTGACATCCAGCACAAAAATCCTTGGAAAAGTCACTGCCTGAGGCTGATCACCCTTCCAAACATTATGCGAAAAAGAAGTCTTAATCCCATCGCCAACACTAATCGGAAAAAAAGAATGCAAATCAATACCCTGGTCTCTAAGCTGCACTAACATCCTAATAATGCCACTCCAAGGACCTGTCCACCCTCTTCTCAACGACAGAGAAGAACAACCCCCATCAGCACCATGCAAAGCTTTCACCACCCTAACCAATATCAAATCAGGGTTATGAAAGAATGTCCACTGCCAACAAAAGAGAAGGCACCGATAAAAAGAAAAGAGTCTACCAATTCCAAGACCACCCTCTTTTTTATCGGCTAAAACTCTATCCCAACGAACCAAATGCATACGTGTGTCCTCCAAATTTGCACCCCAAAAAATTCTTGACCGAAGAGCCTCCAAAGAATTAAGGATAGAAATCGGGACCATAAAGACAAACATCAAATAGCTACCCAAACTTCCTAGAACCGACTTGATCAAAGTAAGATGACCTCCAAAAGAAAGACTTTTCGCTTTCCAACCCGACAATCTAGAGCGAAAACGATCCTCAATAATAGACCAAGCCGACGCCCGAGCCATATTTTGGCCTACATGCACACCTAAATGAACAAAAGGAAGATATTCTGAAGCACAACCCAATCTACTAGCGACAAACTCCACCAGATTATAAGAAACCCCCACTCCAATCAACTTGTTTTTTTGCAAGTTGATTTTAAGGCTCGAAGCTAGATAAAAGCACCTCAAAATACGTATAAGGCGTTTAGCATTATCTGGATCCCAAGAAGACAACAAGACAACATCATCTGCATAAAACAAATGGGAAATATGGATGTCGCTAATAGAAATTCCCCGTTAAAACATTCGCTTGCTAAGCTTTAAGCAAAGCAACATGAAACCCCTCAATCACCAAAATAAATAGGAATGGAGACAAATGATCTCCTTATCTCAACCCTTTATAGATCTGAAACTCATCAGTAAGAGAACATTTCACTAGAACCGAAGCCCTAGCCTTACTCAAAAGCTCCCTTATCCGCTCACACCATATAGAGCCGAATCCCATAATATGCATGATCTCCAAAAGATACTCCCAAGACAAAGAGTCATACGCCTTTTCAAAATCCACTTTAAAAATCATAAGAGGATTTTTCAAAGCCTTACTCCAAGCAACCACTTTGTTCAATAGATAAGGTCCATCCTAAATTTGTCTCCCGTTAACAAAAGCAAACTGCTCCAAACTAATAACAGAACCAATAATATCCGCCAAGCTATTAGCTAAATACTTACCAATAATTTTATATTGGTAACCAATAAGACTAATAGGTATAAAGTATCTAATGACCTTCGGGTCCCAATAACGCCACCACATCCAAAGAAAAAATATCCCAATAACGCTTAATGAAACCAAAGGAAAAATCATCTGGACCAGGAGCCTTATCAGAACCACAATCCCAAACTGCCCTTTTAATAGACCTGGCAATCCGTGTCTGCGTGTCATGTATTCGTGTCAGACACGAATTTACACGACACAAATTTGTTAAACATGAACACGACACAAATTATAAAACATGTTTGGGGTATCAAATACGAACACGACATGTAAAATACTCGTGTGACACGTGGCACGACACGAATAGACACGTTTTTCAGCCGTGTTACATGAAAACATGAATATACATGTTTTTAATGACTTTTTTTAAGCTAGGGTTATAAACTAATTACTGAATTTTACGAAATTGGTCCCTAATATATTATAAATATAAAATTTAAGCCTAAAGTATATATGTTTATATACGTGTTTATACGTGTCACGTGTCAACACGAATTTGTATCGTGTTTTATACGTGTCTAAATAGGTAAATTCGTGTTTGAGACGTATAAGACATGGAACACGAATTTAAAATACGTGTCAGACACGAATAAACACGAAACACAAATTTCTAAAACACATACACAAAAAACTCGTATCGTGTATCAAATTGCCAGGTCTACCTTTTAATCTCCTCATGAGAAAAATGAGCCTGGAGGAACTAAACCTGAGCCTCCAAAAGGGTATGAAAAAGAGCAGACGAGCCCCTCTCTTCTTAGAAAAGAGAGTTTTGTAAAAGTTATGAAATTCATTTTTGACCCTCCCTGGTTCATAGATCCAAACACCATCAACCATAACTCCCCAAGCTCCAAGAAGGAGAATAAGCATAAGAAAACGATACATTGGCCTAAAAAGAACGAACCTTCAGCAAATCAATAAGTTCCATCTTCATTTCTTGGATAGCTAAAAAATTAACTTTAAATTGATGACATAACGCTTTCACCCAAACCTGCTTGTCAATACACCCCACTCCTTGGATATTTAATGACAAACAATTCATGATTTAATTTGTTTATTCCTCTCTCCTTCAATAACACTTTGAACATGTTCAAAACATCCATCCATGATACAAACCAATTTTTTGACCCGTTCCATCGTCCATTTTGTTTCCTCCACCATAGAATTTCCACTATAAGAGCATTCTAAATTCAAATCATAATTACCATAAAATATGTCAGGAAAACCTGGGGGATGTGACAAAGAATCCTCCAAGACTTCCACCCCCAACATCTGAGCATATCCAACCAAAAAACCAACCGAAACAACCTCTGAATTAATATTCGTACAAGTAGCGACATGAGGTTCAACCGGGACCTGCACCAGAATCTTCTTAGCAGAAGCTGGTGATATCAGATTCTCTGCAGGAGCTATTGACAAACATTCAGGTGGATGCTGAACAACATCATCAACCAGGTTGGCAGTCAGAACAGGAGGCTTGACCGGAACAACAGGAACTTCCGAGCAGGGAACAACAGGAGAAGGATTTAAAGTTTTTCAACCACCGAGCCTGCATAAATAACAAAGATGGTGAGATGAGTGGTCGATTTCTAGATCTAGGGGTTTTACCAACGATGGTTACGTGGTGGTGCGTGTGTCTATAATAGAGGAGTGATGGTTGTGGTAGTAAGGGAATAGTAGCGTCGTTGGCTAAGGTCACCAATAAGGAAAGAGTAGAGATAATGAAGCTAAGGTTTAGAAAGGGTAATACATGAGAGAAATGTTCTTAGTGAATGAGAGGTGAAATAACTAAGCTTTCCTTACCCTTTGAATCTTGATGTTAGGCTATCCGATATGGTATAGAAAAGCATGCGTGACATCTGATGTGTCACCTCTACCCATGCGTGAACACCACCCCTAGGTCTGGTGGGTTGGCTGTGATGTGGTGATGAAGACGAGGAAGCTAATTGGCTAATGTTTTTTGACCGTTTCCTTGTTCTTTTGTGAACGTTGGAGAAAATAAAGAAAATATCTTTTTTCAGATTTAAAACTTAATGTCTATATACATACACTTGCACATATTTTTACATCAAACAAACACATACTTTCAACAATATGAATACTTTTTTGGGTTTAATTTCTTCTTCATCATCCAATGATGATGATTCAGATGATAAGTTAGTTTTGCACACGTTGTAGTCTATGGAACACGACATGATACGTGAGATAACTGGACCTTTAAATGTCGAGAGGAAGCATAGAATTTCAATCAACTGTGATCGTATCACATTACACAAATTTTGGTACGTGATTACTTTGCCCCTGATAGTTTATACGACCTATCAAAATTCGAACATCATTTTTGTATTAAGAGAAATTTATTCCTACGTATAGCTAGAGATTTGGCAAACAATTATGAGTTTTTCAATTGAGATGGGTGCTAGAGGCAAATTTGGTTTTACTACAATTCAAAAATGCACAACAACTATTAGACAGTTGGTATACGACATAGATGCAGATGCATCAGATAAGTATTTGAAAATGTCTGAGAGGAAGGGTCGAGAATATGCGTATCTTTTTATCAGTATGTACTGAGCTTTATGGTGACATATAATTGCAAAATTCGACTAGAAGTGATGCCGAACAGTTTTATGCCGCACATCAAGCTAAACATGGTTTTCCAAGAATGCTTGGTAGCCTTGATTGTACACATAGGGTGTGGGAAAATTGTCCCAATGCATGACGACGTCAATTCACGCGATGTGATCATGATGTGTCGACTGTTATATTAGAAGCAGTTGTTTCAAATGACCTATGTTTTTGGCATGCGTTCTTTGATATATAAGGTTCAAACAACGATCTGAATGTGCTTGGAGCGTCTCCAATATTTAACGACATTTTGCAGAGTAAAGCACCAAACATGCCATACATTGTGAATGGACATGAATAAAAGTTTTGGTATTACCTTGGGGATGAGATATATCCAGAGTACGCTACATTTTTCAAGTCATATTCTTATTCGGTTGATGGAAAACATGCACATGAATCTGCAAGGAAGGATGTGGAACGGACGTTTGGAGTCCTCAAAAAAAGTTGCATTTAATCAAACATCCGACACGAGCATGGGATAGGGAAAAATTGATGAAGATGATGAAAGTTTGTGTTATTTTACATAACATGATAATAGAAGAAGAGTGTATGACTATTTGCATGTATAGTCCGAACGATATACTTAATCTACCTGCAGTAATACAAGTCGGCGACCTAGCATACTTCACAAGGCTTTTGGAAATACAAAACAGTGATGCACATCACAATCTACGCCATGATTTGACTGAGTGCATATGATTAAGGAAATTTGAAGGGAAAAATTACAATGATGATGAGAAGGATGAGGACGCTGACAATGAAAACGACGCTGGTGATGACGAAGACGCGTAGTATTTTTAATGTTTTTTTATGTTTTTTCTAATAATTTAGGTTTTAAATTTCTATGTGTTTTTTAGTGTTTTTTTTTATAGTAATTTAGGTTTTAAATTTCTATGTTTTTTTTTAGTAATTTTAGTTTTAAATTTCTATGTTTTTATATATTTTTTTAGTAATTTAGGTTTTATATTTATACATTTTTTAAGTAATGTAATGGGTTTTTAATTAATGTAAAATATTTATTTATGTTTTAAATTATGGTTTTTTTAATCTAATGTAAAAAAAAAAAGATAAATAAGGTGGAGTGGTAACCATTTCCAAAGGCTAGTGCTCTGATAGTTAACATGTAGTGGAGATGACATGATGCATAAATGACAATACTTTTCTAGTGGGTTGGTTGTGACCATACCATGTAGCCTTAGGTTAGAGAGTAAAAGATAAGGGAAGAGCTATTTAAGCACAATAGAACATATTGTTCATTGGTGTGGTCTTATCTACAAGTGCATGAACATTTATAAAATATTAATGTTATAATTTATAAAGAGTGAAAAGTGTTTTATTAAAATTTTAATATTTTTTGTTGTTATAATTAACTTAAGTTTGTTTGATTTGGTTTTTTAACGTTGGTTTTATCACGTGAAGTTCGATATAAACCCATATATCATTGAAATCATCTTATTTTTATCTACAATAGGATATAAATTTGTCTCACTCCAACATATATCATACATGATATATTTTAGGTCTCAAAATATTTTTATTATATTGTTATAGAACATGTTTTATACATTATACTGTTGAAATATAAAGTTTTTTGAACATTTAAATCCACAATCACATGAATATAATAAATTATATGTAAATTTACATTGAATCCTATATCTTAAAAATCATGTGATTTTGAAACTAATTACGTTGTTGTAATCTTTATAAATTATTGATTTCAACTGTAAGTTATTTGTAACATATTGTAAGGTCACATCTTATGACCTGATGAGTCATAGACTACACGCTGACCGTCAGCGCCAACGTCGTCAGTACCAGCGCCAACGCCAGCGCCATCACCAGTCCCAGTCCAGTCAGCATCAACATGAACTTTATAATCTTAGTGATATATGTATTATTGAGTTATGAATTAACTCTTTGATCGATTAGATATTTGTAACAGGTAGGTGATGAACGTAAAACAGTAAACAAAACACAAGTATGAATCAAAATGTGTCGAATGATTAGATTACTCGATCCTCAGCAGAGCTCGACTAAGAACTTCCACTGTAGAGGATTCTAGGGTTACAAAATAAGAACGATGATATTGCTGAACAATACTTTTCTAATCAATACTAATCATCTCGTTCTAGAATGCATGCAAGCATCTATTTATATTAAACCCTACAAAACTCACGGATGGACAGGCCCATACCGGATATAAACATGGACTAGCTAACGAGCCCAATAGACGCAACACTATACTGACCCTAACAATCTCCCCCTTTGCGTCAATTTGGAGCGAGACTATCATTTCTTCTTGCTTGGGCCAGCAACGGGAGCCTTCTTTACTGTATCAAACAGACGTGTGATAAGTGCAAAGATTGTCTGTCTGAAGCGAATGTACCATTGAATCATATCATCAAAGTACTTGATATCATCCGCTGTGTTCTGCTTGCATCGATGGATGATCCCTAAAACGTGTTCCAAATAGGCAGTGGTGTAGAGATGTTTGTCTGCCACGGCGAAAAGACATTTCTGTCCTTCGTTCCTAGTAAACATGACGGAGTTTCTCTTTGGGTCAATCTTCCCCATCTGCATCATGTTGAGATCACTGGCAGAGCCAACAGGAGATATGGTGGGCTTCTTCTTGAATACGCTCGCTATCTCCTGATCCATCAGAGCAACTTCCATGACATAGCATACAAGCATCCTCTTAAAGTGGTCGATGATCGGACCATATTTAGCTTCGTTTGTAAGAAGGATGTTGTGCAAGATAATCCAGTCATGGGGATTAAGGTTGGGAAGATCTGCAAGTGAGATGACATGTTCGGTCTTGGTAGATCCCCGTAGTACCTTGAACCGAACGTTGGTGAAGTTGCCTTCCATGAACGACTTTAGGACCCGAACATTGATGATTTTCTGAGCGCTCCAAGTTTGGTATTGAGGTTGAGCTGCCCTCAGATAAAATTCAACTAAGTCCCGATCAACCTGTGGATGAGGATGGGGGAACTCAGCAATGTTGTCAAAGGCTTGAAAAACAAACGCCTTTCGGGTTAGTGGCATATCGAACTGAGAGTCGACAGTGTTAGAACAATCTAAAGAGATCACAGGTTCTAGCCATAAGATACTTGGTGTTTCGATGGCTTCTTTAATCAGCTTCTCAAGAGTCCAAGGAGGAAAAAGAGTTTTCATGCTCTCGAGAAGGTCATGGCTTCTTTCTGTCTTCTTTCGGCTTCTTCAGCCTCTCTAGCCACACGAGCACTGATGTCAGCCTCTTTGTCTCGACCCTGTCGCTTCAAAAGGTTGGCAATTGTCTCCTTATCATCTTCATCGCTCTCCTCAGCAATATTCTTTCCCTTGTCTTTTACACCGGAACCAGAGGCTTGGCCTACTGGAGGAGGTTCGGTTGCAGTTGAAGTAGGAGGCGGTTGAGACATATTCACTTTTTCTCCCCCTTGTTTTGGAATGGACACGAAATCAAGGAGCCCTTCAAGTTTGCTCAGTAGAGAGAGGGCGGGAGCAAGCTTCTATGCAAGGTCATGCCTCACAGAATAATTGAGGATCGGGTCATGTGCTTCAAGGATGTTTGAGATAGCTGAGTGGACATCCGAAACACACGATTTAACCACCTCTCTTTCAGATCGAAGAGATTCAATCTCCTGTTGAGAGTTGGAGAGTTGAGTACTCTTGACCTTCAAAGCGGTAGTCTTCCTTGCGAGAGCATCCATGAGAGAGTTCTCAGCAGCTAAGTCTTCTTGAAGCTTAGAGAGACGCTCCTCAATGGTTGTTCTGAAAGCTGAGTTGTCGTCAGAAATGGTTTGTCGAAGTGAAGCGAACGACTTCAGCTCTGATGTGACTGAGTTAGCCAGCTGGTTGACAATGGGTTCCAACTTTGTTGAGGTGGCTTCAGCGGTTTCCTGTAAAGATTTTAACAAGGAAGAAGCATCAGTGAATAGTTTATCGACTTTTTCGGTCGCTGCCTCACATGCTTTGGTTGAGGCATCTATGGCTGCAGTGGCGGAATCGATAGAAACTTGATGAGCTTTGGAGAAAGCCTCAACAATTTTCTGAATGGCAGCTTCAGAAATGGAGGACTGAGATGTGGAAGATGATGCGATGAGCGAATCAATTTGTCATGTAGCTCCTTGAGATGCCTCTTTGTGACAGGAGCATCGTTATCATCGTCACTCTGAACTTGAAACGGACTGTAATAGACCGAGGCAAAGGTCATGTCCTCCCCACCAAGGAGTGGTTCGTCATCCTCTGATGCATGAGTAGGAGAAGATGGTGGTGGTGAAGCTGGAGGCTCGATAGTAGTAGTAGTTTCGGGTTGGGTGGTGTGTTCGGTTGTTGGTGTGGGTTCGGGTGCTGAGGTGGATGTTGGTGCGTCTGTATGAACCCCCGTATTAGATACGTTGGTTCTAACATCTGCAGTGGTGGTGGTGGTTGCTTCGGTAAATATAGGTGGTGGTACTGGGATGGAGGTAGGTGGTATTTGAGTGGTGGAGGTAATGGGGGGAATAGAAATAGGAATGGTAACTGGTGGAGTGGAGATAGGAGAAGTAGAGAAGTGAACTTCAGGGGTTGGAGATCTTGGTGGAGTATTACCACAAGGAGAGCCTTCAGAAGCAGAAATCTATTCCTCAGATTTGCTTGAGGATGAAGCGATAATCAGTTTTCGCCTCGGTTGGGTTTTTCTCCTCTTCTGTGGTGGAGATTGAGCAGCCTTAGTGGTTTTCCTTTTCTTGGGAGATGGACCTTTTGCTCCCTTTGCCACCTGTTTTCCCTTATCAGCCTTCTTTCCTCTAGGAGCAGGCTTGTCAGCGTCATGAATCGACTTTAGCATCTCTGGAGTAAGGTTTCTCGGACCAAAACGTTTGAACTCCTTGTACGTTCTAATAATCCGGCTGTCAGCAGGAACATCATCATACATCGTTTCAGGGATAGACCCGTTGAAGGGAAATTTTGATGCATCCGACACAATGATCTTCGTGGTATGGAAAGTACCAATCGAAGACATTGGAGCACCAGCGACAATGGGGACGTGGTACTTGTCCATCACCCATTTCGTGACAATAGTCCAGAACCTGGCATAAGAGATCTCTGAGTGTCGAGAGGTGGAAGAGAGACTCTGAATGAGTTGTTGCCATAGGACCGACCCGTAGTCCATGTTGATGTCATTGTAGATCCCGTACATGATTGATAGGAACAGACGACTTGCCCCATCGGATCCAGCACTTCTTTCAGATAAGCCCTTGAAAAGCACAGTGAACATCCCATTCCACTGAGGGGGCAGGCACGATTTCTTGAATTTCGTGACCGTGGTGAGCACCTCAGTGTACCCCATGTTGTAGAACATGTTGAACAGATGACCCATCGGAATGGTTTCAGGATTAACCCTCGAAGAATCAGGTTCAAACCCTAACCGTGTACAAAACCTTTGCTTGGAAATCGACGCCTTGTGCTCAAAGACATCGAAGAAAATCCTGTCGACGACCTTGTCGTAGTGAGCTGTGGCAAAAATCTGTGACATGAACTCCATTGGAACAGCTTCAGCCCTGGTAAGAGCAGGAGCGATTGGCGAGAACTTCAGGCATTCAATGATGGGAAACATGAAAGCGTCATATGCTTGAGGAGTAAGATCAATGATCAAACTCTGCTGAGGACGAATATGCAAGATGTGAGAGGTCGCGTGAACTGAAGAAGAATCCGCCATTGTTGAGATGAAGGTGGGAGAGATGATGAACAGTAGAGTTTGGAGGAATTTCTTGCTCTCTGGAAATATAGGTGCAGTAAAGAGGTAAACGATGGTTTACATTGCCTTTTATACTGAGGGTAGAGGAGAGAGAAGAATCTTTCCCAAATCTTCGATTGAAAAACGAAGGGTTTTTCGGAGGCGACTGACGCGTGACAGTTGGGGTTGCCGATGATCAAGCAGGAGAGAGAGTGTCAGTCCCTAATCACACGCCTTCCCATTAGGCGCCGTTTGGAGATGAAACGGTTCCTATTCACACGCTTTTCCTTCATGCACCATTTGAAATCAAATCGATTGGACTCCCGCCTGAGTCACCATGTCGTCATCTTATTCCTTTAGAGTTTAACGGCATCCTTAAAGTGAAATCCCCACGTGGATCAATATTAACCACAACCTTTTTATAACAACCAATCCAATTAAAATGCCTTGGAATGAATGAAACCAGAATTTTGAAAAATCTAAAAGATTTTCGTGCTAAGTGTGTAAAAGAAAAATAAATAAAGCAACACGTTTGAGGGATTATGTGATGTCAATAAAGACACGAAATAATTGATCCCGGGCACGAATCTCTTCCTTCAAATTCAAGAGAGACTTTAAAGTGTTTGTGTGGTTTCCCGTTGAATAACGATCAGACACTTATTAAGAAGTGTTGAAAGGCTTGTTTTTTTAATTAGGCTTATGTGGGTGGCTTTCGCTTCGATTCATAATTCATGATCTTGATATAAGATAGAAATCGAATGAAGTACTTGTGAGACCAGTGTAGTCTGTTGAACAAGTAGGTTGGAGATAATTTAAGTAGCAAGGTAAACTAAGATATGTGAAATCTCAAAAAAAAAATTAAAACTGGATCCCAAGGGAAGAAATGTTATTGGATTTAACAATTTCATAGGAATCACTCAAAAGAAAAATAGAGATTTCATGTGGTACCCTAATGGATAAGTCCGTCAATTCATTAGTGAAAGCTAGAGCAAGTTAATTGTTCACCGTCAATGCATAGTAGGTATTGAATTGTGGGTTTCACTTAACACGTAGTGACACGAAGCTAAGATCATGAACACAGAAATTGTGTAACCATAAACCTCAGTGGTAATGTCTGAGAGTCTCAAGGGTTACGTTTGTGAAGCGAATGAGATGGAGAATAGTAATGCAAATGGTGTAAAGAAACCCAAAGTACCTCTGCTATGAAAAATAGGGACTAAGCAGAAAACTCTTATCTCATGTGAGAAGAAAGTTAGGTAGCTCATGATTAGAATAAATGTGAGAGCCTAATTGGGAAGACAAGGTTTGTTTGTACCAAGTCAGTAAGGCTTTTATTCAGAATTAGATGAGGCTTTGGACACATACAGCAGCATGCTTCTAGGGACACTTAGCTAGTGAAATAATTTACCCACAAAAAGACATACAAAAAGATAAAAGCCAAAATAAAAAAATAAAAAATATTTTCGGAGTTTTTGAATTTACGAAAGAAAAAAAATATTTTTGGAATTTTTGATCGAAATAAATAAAAAAAATGAATATAAAAAAATGTTGGAACCGAACCCGATGTTCGGTCTATTTCGGTTGAGAAAAATTTGGAACCGAACCCGAGCGTTCGGTCTATTTCGGGTGAGAAAAATTTTGAAACCGAAACCGAACGTTCGGTCCATTTCGGTTGCCAAAAAAAAAAATAAGATTGAAAAAGAAAAGAACTTTGACAATAAGATAAATGAATTTGCAAAAATAATACAAAAGATTTACAACCAAGGAAACAACCTTTGAGTGATAAGCGAAGATCAGATGATACAACCGAACCCGAGCGTTCGGTCTATTTCAGTACACCAGAGCAAGACCCGAACTTGAGCGTTCGGTTCATTTCGGCATACAAGAGACCCAAACCCGAACGTTCGGTCTATTTTGCTTCTTACTTGTGATTTTGAGAGGTAATTTTTGGTACTGACTCCGATTCCATCATTCCTAGCCCTTGTAGAATTTGGTTGAAAGAAGCTTCAGGAAGAGCTTTGGTGAAGATGTCAGCCAGTTGATCAGTGGTTCGAACAAAATGAATTTCGACGTTCCCATCTTCCACATGATCCTTAATGAAGTGATACCTCAGTGCTATGTGCTTGGTCTTGGAGTGTTGCACTGGGTTATGACAGATCCTAATTTCACTCTCAGAGTTGCAATATAGTGGGATCTTTTTCATATTGAGTCCATAGTCCCTGAGTTGGCTTTGGATCCAAATCACTTGAGATGTACATGAGGCAGCTGCGATGTATTCTGCTTCAGCTGTAGACAGAGATACACAAGTCTGTTTCTTTGATTGCCAGCTAACCAACTTCCCGTCAAGGAATTGGCAACCTCCAGTGGTGCTTTTCCTATCTAGTCCACAACCTCCAAGGTCTGCATCTGAGTAGGCTTGAACGAAGAAACCTGAGTTTGATGGATACCATAAGCCGAGAGAGGTAGTTCGTTTTAGATACCGAAGTATGTTCTTCACTGCAAGCATATGAGGTTCACGAGGATTCGCCTGAAATCTAGCACAGTAACAAACAGAAAACATTATATCAGGCCTGCTAGCAGTAAGGTACATTAAAGAACCGATCATCTGGCGATATAGCGTAATATCGACTGCTGGTTTATCCAAGGATGGAGTGAGCTTGGTGCCAAACGCCATTGGAACTTTAACCTTTGAGTCTCCCATCATGCCAAATTTGGCAAGGAGAGTCTTGGTGTAGGCTTCCTGGTTAATAAAGATGCCTTCGGGTCCTTGTCTAATATTTAAACCAAGGAAAAAGTTAATTGGACCCATTGAGCTCATTTCGAATTTAGTCTCCATTAGCTTTCTGAATTCAGCTGTTAGGCTAGGATTCGTTGAGCCAAAGATGATATCATCGACATAGATTTGAACAATCATAAGGTGGTTACCTTCCTTCTTATGAAAGAAGGTTGGGTCAACCGGACCTTGTTTGAATTTGGACATCTTTAAAAACTTGGTTAGCGTTTCATACTAGGCCTGAGGTGCTTGTTTCAGCCCATAAACCGCTTTGTCCAGAATATAGCAGTGATTGAGGTACTTTTCATTGACAAATCCCGGAGGTTGCTCCACATACACCGTTTCTTCAAGTTCTCCATTTAGAAATGCGCACTTTACGTCCATTTGGTAGACCTCAAAGTTCTTGTGTGCAGCATAGGCAAGGAATATTCGAACAGATTCCAGCCTAGCTACAGGAGCAAAAGTTTCCTCATAATCGATTCCTTCCTCTTGGTAGTATCCTTTCACCACCAGACGAGCTTTGTTTCTTATTACATTGCCTTCCTTGTCCATTTTATTTCTGAAGACCCATTTGAGACCAACAACCGAGGCATCTTTAGGAGTTGGAATGAGGCGCCAAACCTTATTTCTTTCGAACTCATTAAGTTCGTCTTGCATAGCTTGAACCCAATCAGAATGATCAAGAGCAGTGTTTACTGTCTTAGGTTCAACTTTTGAGACGAAAGAGTTAAACATGCAGAACTCTACTTTTAAGAATAAAGAAGTTTGTTTTGCCTTCAGTTGAGATCGGGTCAAGACCTTTTCAAAGACATTACCCACAACCTGTGAAACAGGATGATCTCTAGTTCATTTGACAATAGGAGGGTAATTTGGATCATAGGATGGATCCAATTCAGCATTTACCATCTCTTCTAATTCAGATTGACTGTCATCGTCATAAAGCATATCGACATTCTCCCCCTCGACTGATGAGCTTTCATGTGTGTCTTGACTTTCCGGTGCTACAGGAGTTTCGGGTGCATTTGAGCTTTCGGGAGCTACAGTACCTTCGGGTGCAGTAGAGCTTTCGGGTGCAGCTGGAGAAGAGTTCTCCCCCTCAACTTGTGAACTCGACAGTTTTGAAGAAGATGGATTCTCCCCCTCAACTGAAGCACCGTGCTGAGAAGGTTCATTTGGAACTGATTCTTCTTCACCCAGTCGTTTGGCAGCGTCATCGACGATTTGCTTCAGATGGTCAACTTCGTTGTCTGCTACATTGGCTTCTGAGAGAGTAGCCTTCTCTGGTTCATCGAATAACTCCACAAACTGCTCAAACAAATTTGCAATCGAGGCTGTGACTTGGCCTGTTTGAGAGAAAATTTCTCCAACTGTTTCTTCCATGGTCTTCAGCTTCTTGACGTAGCAGTCGTCGAAAGTCACATAATACGTTTCTTCAATCTTCCTCGAACGCTTGTTTAAAACCCGGTATGCTTTTGAAGTAAGAGAGTATCCCAGAAAAATCCCTTCATCGGCTTTAACATCGAACTTGTTACGATGTTCTTTCAAATTGAAGATAAAGCATCGTGAGCCGAATACATGGAAGAATTTGACGTTTGTCTTCCTGTTGTTGATGATCTCATAAGGAGTAAGAGTGAAACGCTTATTGAGATAGGAACTGTTCTGCGTAAAACAAGCTGCAGCAATAGCATCAGCCCAGAAATATAGAGGTAGAGAAGCGAAACTTAGCATGGTTCGGGCCGCCTCACACAAAGATCGGTTTCGTCTTTCGACAATCCCGTTTTGTTGAGGGGTGTAGGGGGCTGAGAAGTTGTGACTGGTTCCTTTTTCTGCTAAAAAGTCTTCAAATTCTTTATTCTTGAACTCCAGCCCATTGTCGCTTCTGATGTTGCGAACGACTTTCCTCAGTTGCACTTCAACCTGCTTAATAAACATCTTTAGCTTGAGAGTTGCCTCAGATTTGTGCTTCAGAAAGAACACCCATGTAAAACATGAAAAGTCATCAATAATAACAAGAATATACTTGCTACCGCCAATGCTTTCGATAGAAGATGGACCACACAAGTCAATGTGAATTAACTCAAGTGGTTCAACGACTTTAGTGTTTATGATGGATGGGTGACTTTGACGACTCTGCTTCCCCATTTCGCACGCAGCACACAAATGTTCTCGATCAAACTTGAGCAATGGAAGACCCCGTACATGACCTCCGGTGACAAGTTTGTTGATATCCTTGAAGTTGAGATGAGAGAGCCTTCGGTGCCACAGCCAGCTTTCGTCAGAATGTGCTTTGGATAATAGACAAATAGCTGGATTTCCTTTGATGGGTTTGAGATTGAGAGGAAACATTTCGCCTTTGCGCTCCGATTTGAGAATTACTCTTTTTGTTTTCTTTTCTATTATTTCCGAACCCTCATCATCAAACGAAACTTTAAGACCGGTACCTCCAACAAACTGAGATACACTGATGAGGTTATGCTGTAGTCCTTCAATGTATGCAACCTTTCTAATCGTGAACTCTCCATTTGTTATCATCCCATAACCTTTAATCGTGCCATATGAGTTGTTCCCGAACTTGACATTCCCGCCGTTTGGAAGAGATCGAAATTCCCTCAGCTCTTCCTTCCTTCTT